>NC_054875.1:18351373-18439556 GCF_018320785.1 Cheilinus undulatus | reverse complement strand
TGTATGTCTCCTAAGGCTCAAGCTAAGTAGGCCACATTTCCACACCACCAAACCAGAGACATACAGGACGAGAACAGGCTGTGCTTGGCATGTTGAGGAAAGTTCGATTTCCACCAACAAGAGTAAAGAGGAAAGGGGAGATTGAGAGCGCAAAAGACATGTAGGAGAGGAGAGAGCATGCACCCTGGCTGCCTGACTTGACTCAGTTATGTAAACGTAATAAGTGTAGTGAAAAGAGAGGCAGCGAACAACAGGAACATTGCCTAATGAGCAATGGCATGTACAGAGAGAAAGCAGCAGAGTGTGTGTGTTTGTGTGTATTTTAAATGGCCTGCATGCTTGTTCCACATTTGATATTTAATTGGACAGATTTCTCAGCAAGCTCTCTGAATTAAGAAGGCAACCATGACACGAGAGATCCTTATCTGTCGCCTCCTCCTCCTCCCACCCTGCCCTGTCTCCTTCTGAATGTTGTTCTTTCTGACTCAACATCTCCCCTCTGCTTCTCTTCCTCACTATCGGCATTGTCTTTCTGATGGCCTCCTTACATAGCTGACCTCAATAGAAATGGCAGTATGAGGCAGAAATAACCTGCCAGAAACAATATAGCTCGACTGATAAAAAAAAAAAAAAAAAAAAAAGCATCTGTTCTGTGCTGATAGAGTATTGGATTTGTAACAGGTGTCGCTGTAATACAGTACTTTCCAGTTAGCAGATAAACAAGTTTTGGTCATGGATGGCTAAACAATCAGATTCAGTCATTTAATTATTTAGTGTCTTCAATCACTGTCTGCAGCTTATTGTACTTTTAATTCTGTGCTTTGTCATTTTTACCTCCAAAAGGTTTTTTTAGGAATCTGGATCAAATCCAGTGAGGGGACAGAGCCCAAGGAGAAACAAGAAAGACAACACAAGTCTCTCAGTTGTCACAAGTTTGAGCATTTATTAGGGATTCTGTCTGTTTAAATTCTTTCATGAATGTAAGCAGATGTAAAATCTTCAGTTTTTACAAGCAAGGAGCCCCTCAGTGCCACATAGAAAGCACTGCCCTATTAATAAAATGCTTTCTATGTGTATGGAAGATTGAATTTTCAAAGTCAAAACTCCAACGAGGTCAAAGACGACTCATAGAATAACAATTCATGTATCTGAGGAGGCAATCTTCTAAGATTAAAGCACAGAATGGAAAACAGCACCAGCACTTAAAATGTCCTGTTAAAAAGACCTTGTGCATCCATTTGCTGTTCTAGCTGTCCAGCTGTATCCTTGTCATTTTGTACTTTATAAGCCCCAAACCTCCTGGACATAAAATAAAGCCAATGTTGGAGTGCCAAAATCTATAGTACAATGAATGTTTACTTGAGGCCAGCTAAAGAAAACAAAAAGTGACTCAATTCCTTTAGAGAATGTTGTACAGCATCAATAGGTGCATATATATATATGAGTTGTTGTCCCCTTACCATCTAGTGTGCAGCCTGAAATCCTCAGGCAGGAACCTCCTTACTGTTCCCACCTCAAACTTTAAAACAAAAGGCAGCAGAGCATTTGTTAGAAGGGACCCTCGGCTTTGGAATGACCTGCCTGAGGATTTCACACAGGCTACATCAGCGTCTTCTCTTAAAACCCTTTTAAAAACATATCTTTATTGGAACACCTTCTTGTGAACTGTGCTTTATCCGTGATCCCTTGCCTATATGATTGGTTTATTTAACCACTGGTCTAGTTTTTTAATATTTTATCAAAATTTTCATTCCTGTATTATTCTTCTTTATAGTCTGTCAAATTTGTTACTACTACTTCAGTATCTTTTACTTTTAAATCAATGACTATTTTTGTTTTTATTATGTTTTTCAGTGCTGGACTTTGATGTTTTTGATGTTTTTGTGAAGCACTTTGCAACACTGGTATTGATAAGAGCTATACAAATAAAAATTAAGATGATGATTATTATTATTATTATTATTATTATTAATAGTCTGGTCTCTATATCACATTTAATGGTGTATCTCAAAAATTTGAATATTATGAAAAAGTTCTTTGCAAGAAGGATTTATAACAGAAATGTTGACATTCTGGAAAATTCTGCTTGTTTATGCATGGAGTACTTGGTTGGAGCTCCTTTTACACAAATTGCTGTATCTATGCAACATGGTGTGAAGTCAATCAGTCTGTGGCCCTGTTCGGGTGTTATGAAGCCCAGGTTGCTCTGATAGCAGCCTTCAGCTTGCCTGTGTTGTTGAGTCTGGTGTCTCTCATCTTCCTCTTCACATTTCCAGAGGTGTCAAAAGTATTCACATTCATTACTCAGGTAGAAGTGAAGATTAAAAAGACTTCTGTAGAAGTTGAAGTATCAACTCAAGCTTTTTACTCAAGTAAAGGTGTAAAAGTACTGGTCAAAACTCAAAACTACTTAAAGTATAAAAGTAAAAGTAATGTAAGGAGGAAAAATGCCACTAAGGACAAAAGCTTAGGCCGTGCCACAGGGGCCTATAGTGCGCTACCCCACCTCCCCGAAAAACATTTTTCTAAAGGCCATAATGACTATAATGTTATATTAAAATGTTAATGTTGAAAAATTTGGGATGCACCTGTTTCAGCTACATTTATGCCCATTGAAAATGAACACATTTTAGTACAATGCAAATACATTCAAGAACCATATATGTGTACTACTGAGCATTAACGTGTTTCATGGAGCGGGAGATATGATGACTAGTTACCTGTAAGTATTGGTCTTCCTGGCTACCAACCTCCTCGCTGGTGCTTGGTTGGGACATTTCACTCGAGCTCTCTTGTTACGGACATCTTCATACTAGGCTACATACGTCTGTTATTTCCTTGCTGGAGTGTGACGTGATTTGTGTCGTGTGCAGGTGCGATGGATCGCGTACAAACCAAAAGGGTGTCAGAATGGTATTATGTTTATACTTCTCATCCAACCACAATCAAATTCACTCTATCAGATGGCGTGATTTATCTGGATAGGTTTTGGGTTTTTTTTTTTGAACGATGACAAGCCAGAATGAAAACGAGCTGAAATGAAATAGGAGTAATGAGGCTATTTTTAAAATGCAAGGAGTAGAAAGTACAGATAATTGCTTGAAAATGTAGGGAGTAGAAGCAAAAAGTAGGCTGAAAAATAATTACTCCAGTAAAGTATAGATACCCAAAATTTCTACTTAAGTAAGGTAACGAAGTATTTGTACTTAGTTACTTGACACCTCTGCACATTTCTCAGAGATTATCTTTGTGGTTCAGGTCAGGTCATTTGGCTGGCCACTCAAGCACAGTAATACCATGGTCACGCCAACAAGTTTCTGTTAGTTTTGGCTTCACTTAGGGCGTTCCTTGTGAAGCTCCCCTAAGTTCTTGAGTCTGCTTTGTGTGACAATTTTCTGAAGGCTGAGCTCATCCCTGTTGCTTATGCACCTTTTCTTGCCACACTTTTCTCTTCCAGTCAACTTTCCATGTGTAGCCTCAGAGAACAGCCTGCCCTTTCAGCAATGACCTTCTGTGACTTAACGTCCTTGTAAAGGGGGCAATGAATGTCCTTGGGACAGTAGTCAGTCAGCAGTTTTCCTAATGATTGCGGTTGTCTGAACTGAACCAGAGTGAGAGAATTAAGGCTTAGGAAACCTCTGCAAATTCAACTTTTCCACAATCTTTTGATATTTTGAGACATTGGATAATTTATTTTCATGAGCTATATCATTGAGACTAATATTTTAAAAAAGTCCTGAAATGTTTCACTTTGTATGAGATGAATCTTGAATATATGAAAATGTTACTTTCTGAGGTAAATCAATGAAAAAATTGAAGTTAAACTTTAAATTTTATTTTATTTTTTATTCACCTGCTTATTCTAATACTACATATTATGTTGAGAATTAAAGTTAGATCATGTTATCATGTTTTAGGTGGGTGCTGTTTTTGTTATGGGTTTTGACTTTTCAGCTAAGTCTGTTTTGAGACTTTTGATTGAACTTATCAACTTTTTTGGTTTCTTCTTTTTACCGTGTAAGATTTGATTATTATTTTACTTAGATGTCAGAATAAGAAGGAAGTTGCTACGTGCTTAACAGCTGGCATGTTGTCTTGCTCAGTGTTTTTCATACATTCATTCACTTATTATTGCTGCTTAAAAGACTAGATGTCTATCAGTTTCGACAGCTAGTGATGAAAAGTGGAAAAGTGGTTCTTTAACTGACTTTTTGTTTTATTTTGTTCAAATGCTGCATGTGCTGCAGTTTAAAAAGGGTGCTAGCAAGCACTAGTTTGCCACACCCCACAGGTTAGCTATTTTGCAGAAAAAAACAATTTGTGGCCTTTTGCACCAGCTATTTGAAAGTTAAATCATAAGTTATGAAGGTTCACACTGAACCCTACATTGAATCTGGTGATGTTTTACATAAATTGCATCATTGTTGGGTTGCGCCATGGAGATGAAAGGTCCATCTTCACCTACATTGTTGCAGATGTGAAGTTTTCACATAATTTGATCAATCAGTGCAAAACATTTTAATTCAGTGGCTGCTGGAAACAACTTCTACTACCTGCTGTTGATCCTTACAATCAATGAGAGTATGGGAAAATGTAAATATGCCAAAGCATCAAGGTTATAACTGAAGCCTACACCCTAAAACTCAATACTTGTTTAAAATAAATTATTTCAAGTGTTAAAAACTGAGATTCAAATGTTAATTTAACTTCATCATCATAAATCATCTACTTTGAGTGTGCAATACTTAATAATTTTATAGCACTGTAAGCCCCAATAGGTCCATAGAACTTAAAATATCATGGGTAACTGTTTACTTTAAAATGTCAAATAGTACACACTGAATAAGTTTTTTTTTTTTTTTTTAAGCTATGGCAAACGTTATGGTTAAGTTATGATTTTACCTAAGGCAAACTAACTTGCACAACCATTAGCAACAATGGCTGTAAATGACCTACTGGACCAGTAGTTGATAATTCAATAATGTCAGTGTGCCATCCAACATTCATTGCCATGAACAACAGCAACTTCAGTTATGTTGCATTTTATTTATTCATTTTATTTAACCTTTATTTAACTAGGAGAAAACCTCATCGAGATTAAAAAATCTCTTTTTCGAGGGTGTCCTGGCCAAGACAGCAGCAGCAAACAGAGCACATAAAGATTTAGTGCCCAAAGGCATTCTGGGGAAACTGCAGATTTGTCAAAGCTCAAATAATCTGTTATAACAAAAATCCTCAAATTGTTTGAGTACTGTTCACTTAAAACTAAAACAAGCTCATAAAAATAGAGTTGAAATAGCTGTTTTGGCTTTTTAAGTAAACACAATTTAATTTGTTTAAACCAACATATACACAAACACTTAAAGGAATCATGGTGTTCATGTGTTTCTTTTAATGAAAACTGTCAATATAACAAGTCCATAGATGACCGGGTCTTGTTCCCTGGTTTCTTTTCACAACTGCCTGTTAATGCTGTCTACATACTAGACAGAAAACTGAAATAATCCCCTATTTATCTATCTATCTATCTATCTATCTATCTATCTATCTATCTATTTTTATCTATTTATGCATGCATGCATAAATAAATGACAGGGTTGGAATTTAACTTTTTTTGTAACTTTAGGACTGTATCACCAATATTAAGTGTAAACTCTACTAACTATCTCGGACGTAAAACAAGCGGGGCATCGGTTCATACACAGGGTGTACACAGGATAAGTCAGTTGAATTAGAAAACTCTCCATCATGATACTGAGTCAAAGCAGCACACATGTGACTGCAGCTCTGATACGGGGAGGAGGAGGCGGGGCTCTCTGCTCAGTGAGCTTGCTCAGCTCAGGTTATAAAGTCAAACGGAACAAGCAAAAAACTGGGACTCAGAAATAACATGCATTCTAGATGAATAACATAGGGCTATTAAGTTTGTTTAATAAAGGGACTAAGTATAACCCTGCTCTATGGGAAAGGTATCCTTAAATGACTTCTGTTGTGATCTGGCGCTATATAGAAAAAACAGTTAAAGGAAAATTAACTTCACTGTCAAGGGGGGCGGGGGGTGCTGTTGGGGGGGGCAGGGCGTTAATATAATGGTGGGGGAAACACTGCAACAATTGTTAATATGCGAGTTATAAGTTTTATATTATCTGGTTGCTGGGCAACCAGAGCAGTTGGCAGCAAGAAAGATGCACTCTTGAGTTATATCTTGGACTTGTAGTGTTTTTTCATAATTAAGTTGACAACATATGTTGAAACCTATGAAAACAAAGAAGATGGATGGTCCAGGACACCTCTGAGAGAAAGAACAGGAAATTTCCATCAAGAAAAACCCCAAAAAGGTGAAAAAGAAGACCTCAGTCTCAACTACAACTCCTGGCAAGCTTAAAAGCTAACAAGAACTGCTAGTAACTGCCATGGAACACTGCCTGACCAATAGGAGACTACTGAATGCTACCTATTGAGGTAGCATGGGGCGGCGCATACGAATGAAGCAGCCCGGCACTCCATCACTAGCAGCAAAACAAAGGCCCACACTCATACCAGAACTGACAGCGTGCCCATGGAGTTTACATCTTTACCGACAGAGATAATCTGGAGAATGGGACACATGGAGACTGAAAGGAGGAGGACGCGGAGCAGCACGACACCTACAGCCAGGTGGGGAGGAGGCAGTAATGGCATTGTGTGAGAAGGCAGAAGTGGGGCAAACAAGCCGGGCTGCAGGCTAGGCTAAGAGCGGTCCCACACAAGTCTGTCGTTCTGAGAATCTTTTTCCCAGGTGCCCGCTCCCTCACCAGCAGGATGGACAAAGTAAGGCTGCAGATTCCTAACCACCACTTGGACGACTGTGTTTGCTGCGACAGAGGAGACTGCCAAACGTAATTTTGTTGTGTTTTGCAATGCAATGACAATAAACACTATCTATTATATCTGGAAAAGTGCAATAAAGTTTGCATAAAAAAAGAGAGAGATAGTATTGTATTATTGTTATTTTAATATTTAGCAGCAAAACTCATAATAAGCAGGAAAAAACTGGGGGGTCACAGAGACACTGTACGTTATGATTCTATTTGTTAAGCCAGGTTCTGAGTCAAAAATAGGTCTACAAACAATCTACTACTCTCAGCTGTCAGTTCAGAAATTTCACACTGGCATTGGATCAGTACTCGGTATCGGTATCATACATACATTCTTCTCCCATACACATATATTCTTCTCCCACATACATATATTCTCCTTGCACACACATACATTCTTCTCCCACATACATATATCCTTCTTGCACATACATATATTCTCCTTTCATATACATACATTTTTCTCTCACTACATATATTTGAGAGAAGAATGTATATATGTGAAGAAGAATATATGTGTGTGAGAGAGGAATATATGTGTGTGAGAGAGGAATATACAGTTGAAACCAGAGGTTTACATACACTATATAAAAAGGCACATTAACTTTTTTTTCTCACCGTCTAACATTAAATCAGATTAAACTTTTCCTGTTTTTGGTCAATTAGGATTACCAAAATTATTTCTATTTGCTAAATGCCAGAATAATGAGAAAAGGATTTTTTTAAGACAATTTTTATTACTTTCTTGAAAGTCAGAAGTTTACATACACTAAGATTACTATGCCTTTAAACAATTTGGGAAAGCCCAGATGATGATCTCATGTCTTTGGAAGCCACTGATAGGTTTATTGACAACATTTGAGTTAATTAGAGGCACACCTGTGGATGTATTTTAAGGCACACCTGAAACACACTGCTTCTTTGTGTAACATCATGGGAAAATCAAAAGAAATCAGCCAAGATATCAGGAAGAGAATTGTGGACTTGCACAAGTCTGGTTCATCCTTGGGTGCAATTTCCAGATGCCTGAAGCTGCCACGTTCATCTGTTCAAAAAATTATACACAAGTATAAACACCATGGGAATGTCCAGCCACCATACCGCTCAGGAAGGAGACGGGTTCTGTGTCCCAGAGATGAACGTGCTTTGGTCCGAAAAGTGAATCTCAACCCAAGAACAAAAGCAAAAGACCTTGTGAAGATGCTGGCTGAAGCTGGTAAGAGTGTGTCATTATCAACAGTCAAACGAGTCCTGTACCGACATGGGCTGAAAGGCCACTCTCCCAGGAAGAAGCCATTACTCCAAAAGAAACATAAAAAAGCCTGATTACAGTTTGCAAATGCACACAGGGACAAAGACCTTAATTTCTGGAGACATGTTCTGTGGTCTGACGAAACTAAAATTGAACTTTTTGGCCATAATGACCATCGTTACATTTGGAGAAAAAAGGGGAAAGCTTGCAAGCCTGAGAACACCATCCCAACTGTGAAACATGGGGGTGGCAGCATCATGTTTTAGGGTTGTTTTGCTGCAGGAGGGACTGGTGCACTTCACAAAATAGATGGCATCATAAGGAAAGAACATTATGTGGAAATACTGAAGCAACATCTCAAGACATCAGTCAGGAAGTTAAAGCTTGGGCGCAAATGGGTTTTCCAAATGGACAATGACCCTAAGCATACTGCCAAACTGGTTACAAAGTGGCTTGGGGATAACAAAGTCAATGTTTTGGAGTGGCCATCACAAAGCCCTGATCTCAATCCCATTGAAAATTTATGGGCAGAGCTGAAAAGGCATGTGCGAGCAAGGCGCCCTACAAACTTGGCTCAGTTACACCAGTTCTGCCAGGAGGAATGGGCCAAAATTCCTGCAAACTATTGTGAGAAGCTTGTGGAAGCATATCCAAAACGTTTGACCCAAGTCATACAGTTTAAAGGCAATGCTACCAAATACTAATGAAATGTATGTAAACTTCTGACTCTCAAGAAAATAATAAAAAATTGTCTAAAAAATGATCTCTCTCATTATTCTGGCATTTAGCAGATAGAAATAGTTTTGGTAATCCTAATTGACCAAAAACAGGAAAAGTTTAATCTGATTTAATGTTAAACAGTGAGATAAAAAAGTTTATGTGCCTTTTTATATAGTGTATGTAAACTTCTGGTTTCAACTGTATGTATGTGCAAGGAGAATACATGTATGTGGGAGAATGTAGATATGCAAGGAGAATATTTGTGAGAGGAGAAGTATATATGTATGTATGAGAAGTATATATGCATGTATGTGAAAGAAGAATGTATGTATGTGAAAAGTCCAGAATGAATTATGTCTTGCACGGCCCCTCATAGATTTTTGTCTTACTGCACATGTCTGTCCTACGTGACATGACATCTTTCTGCTTCCTTATAGTGGTGCAGTCGTGAAGTAATTTTGTAGGCCTGGAAGGCCTTCCAAACCTGGAAGTTAGCATCACATGGGTTCCCTCTGCAATCGAGCCTATGGGATTTTTCAATGGGTTTTTGGATTATAACTGAAAATAAGATCTGTGCCCAATAAAAGTTTATGAAACGTACACGTTTTGTTCATAAAGATAATCTTCATTAATCGATAATATAAACATCATATCTGGTTCGTTAATCTGACTGACAAAAGTAAACAGCTAACGTCATGCTATATTGAACTACAACATGGTCAACTGAATTTGATGTCATCAGCCGCGGATACAAGTGAACAGCAGGCTCAGTTGTCATGCTTCGGATGATGACCTTTAAGCCGTGTTTCCATCAGGGGGTCCGGTTTGATTCAGTTCGGTTTGGTATAGTTTGGTACACTAAACCTCAAGCGTTTCCACAGACACCCATGCTCTCACTTGGTGGGCGGGCTGTAAATGCATGTGAAGTCACGGATAGCGCGAGTCAGCTGTTCCAGCTGCAGAGTTATAGAAAGGATGAGTGACAGAAATCAGTCGGGAATAAGCAGTAAACAGCTTTATTTCAGCTGAAAGGGCTTTTTAAAAAAAATAACTACATTTTAATGATGTTAACTGCTGTCAGTACAGATCCTCAGCTGATGGAATACATGTGCAGAGACAGTTTGAGTCGTAACGCTACGTTAATATGTGATTATATCTAGTCTAGAACAGTTTAAATGACAAAATATGAAAGTTTAGAGCTGCACTGTGAGAATTCGCCGCATTAAAAATAAAGTAAAAGTTCAGCTGGTGTTAAAATCAAGCTAGATTAAGTCAGAAATCCGGGGTGCACTGATCTCCTTTTAAATAGTCTGCAGACTTAAGTTTTACGAGCCCGTTCAACAACCACAGAGTGATTTTTTCACAGGTTACGTAACGTAAAAGGGGATTAATAACTACTTACAAATGAGAACGAACTGTTCAAAGGCTTCGTATTCACAAAACTTCAGCATTAATTTAGTTTCTCATCCATCGCAGATGGATCAGGCTGATGTGAGCCTTTGGGCTCTGCTTTGTGTACTTATAATCATCCAGATAAACGTTAGGAAACTTGATTTGTGGCCAGATACCAATATCCACAGACTAGGAAACGGTTTGGATCTCCGTCGAGTCCAAATATTTCCCATTTAGGCAGGTATTGGTCCATTTTTCTCCCGTTTTCACATGCTTCTCACAGCGCTGACTACCGTGTATTAAGCTCGGAGGCAAGCAGCTGAGTCGCGTGCTGACGTGACATCAGTGCAGCCCCTATTGTTGTGTGTGTAGCTCCACCTTTTTGGTACGGTTTGGTAAGATTGGCACCCCTATGGAAGGGTGCCGAAAAGTGGGACGGTACGGGTCGTTTTTTTGGGACCCTTTCTCTATGGAAACGCCAAAAAAAGCATGCCGTACCGCACTGAACTGAGCCGGACCGCTTGGTGGAAATGACCTATTAGTCTTCCCGAGAAATGCTGTAGTCCTTGTTAGTTGTCTTGTAGCAACTGCCTTTATTAAGATGTGAAAATATACACAATTCAAAGGTGGGGCACGTTTCAGATGTATGTTGTAGGATAAAACGTTAAACTCCCTTTAGGTTGTGTATACCACAGACCTTATTTCAGGCATTTAACCAAAAACTCATTCAAAAATCCCATAGACTTTCAGATAAGGGACCCCCCCATCCCCCCCCGAATTGACTGCAGCAGTATGTGCTGCTGACCTTGCTGCTTAAACAGGAAAAGCACCAGAAATGGCAGTTTTAATTGTCTGCAGCACACGATAAAGGTCCATTTTTAAGAAAAATAAAGTAGAAATAAAGATTATATAAATTTCAGAGACAAGTGAGTAGAACAATCCAATATTTTTACGGAAGGATGAGTTGGAAAAAACAAGCAAGTGATCTGATGTTGTAAAGTCAAGGCGGTTTGTTTACAGGTGCACAGCAAATTGTCAGGTTTTAATTCAGATCAGATTGAGATGCATGAGCACATGGATTGTTTCTTCCTAGTGTCGATCTCTGATCCGAATGAATTTAATCTGACTGTTAAAAAAATGCTCATGTAACCTTAGTTACTGTCTCTAAAAAAATTTAAGACATTATTGAACCTAGCTTTTTTTCATTCTGATATACCCTGTGGGGGTAACTACCAAGAGCCACAAAATTCGTTCTCAAGCGCGCTTCACTTTAGATTAAATGCAGCAGGATTTCTTTCTCTCATCCTGCCTGTGTTAAGGACATTCTGTGCTGATACACAGCCTGGTGATCATGCCAAAGGCTAAACATTGGAGGAAGTCAGAAGTCATAAGGACATCTTTGAAGGCTAAACAAATTAAATTACATCAGCATTAAAGCTATGAAATATTTGTTCATTCTTTACTCTTAACCAGCTTCCTTTTTTCACATCTCAGCCCTAGTATGTTTAGGTTTCCCTCTTTTCTCTGTTACTTTCTGTTACTGTTTCTATACGTTCTCATCTGTAGGCATGTCTGCTTCATCCTCTCCCTTGCAGGATTTCTGTACTGTACTCATGCTGTGAATGGTCAGGACATTCCCTGCCATGAATACTAAACATCCTTATACTGTTCATGAGCTCTCTGTTTCAGACAAGACAAGACAACTGGCAAATGCTACGAGGAAGAGGGTGACTTGGGTTCTAAATTGTCTTGTCAGTAGCTGTTAGTATTGGATTGGTCACGCAAAGGGGTCTGTGTGATGAAAGAGTTCAATAGAGACATCTGTTAGGGTTTTCTTTACTGCTACTGTGCATTAACAACATTAAACACCCTCGTTGCTTTTTTTGTCCTGATCTGATCATGATATGTTTGAGTGAAATATAGTCAAATATATCACCCATTGAGAATCTTTGATGTGGGGGAAAAGGGCTATTTCTCCAGCTCATTATCAGTGCATGTTGTTTTGCCAACCCTCCTTGTTGCAGTGGTAGGCACTAAAAATAACAATATAGAAATCATCAACTCTAATGCTGATGGTCTTGTGTGCTTGAAGAGCTCAAACAAAGAAATAAATATTTCAATCTTCTCTGTATTCAGACAAAAACTTCATACAAGAGCTGTAAGTGAAACAAGTATACTAGAAATCCGTTACTGAATATCTCTCTTCAAACTTATCATTAGGGGCTCGGGGCAATGACATGAGCCACTACTGTTCTTCCGTTTGTTTCTTCTTTTAGGAGCTCGGGGCAACGACACGAGCCACTCTCCTCCTCATAGCAAAGCAATAGGCGTAGCCACAAGCCACTATTGTTCTTCCGTGCGTTTCTTTTTCTTTATCTTGCGGACAAAATTTTGCCGTGCTACTCCTCTTAGGGTTTTGAGAAAACCTCTGCAAATTATACATCAAAACGTGTGGTTTGTTCCCGATCGGTGTGCTATGACTTTTCTATGAGATTCGCCAATTTTTCTCAAAGTTATTTGCAAAAAACTGCGAAAAAAGTCCCATCTGAAACGATGGAACCACAAAAATAGGGTTTTTTTTTACCACCCTTACTGCTTCGCCATACTTTCACCTACAGTGATCATTCAAACTTTAAAACGCAGGTATTTTTGTCCTGTCTTCAGAAATGTCTTTTGTTATGATGATGGGGTTTACGGTTTTCGATAGGCAAGTCTTCAAATCTCCTGTGCGTTGAATGAAAATCATGAAAAATCACCCCGCTAGTGGGCGATGTCATCACCCTAGAGGCTGAGAGAGCCAACACATCAACTGAGACTTTTGCGAACAACTAGTGACTACAGCCACAAATCTAACACCACACACATAAAAAATATATCAAAACAGAGGAAATCTTTTCCCACTACTGTGGAACCAAGAACCAAAGCCATATCATGTGCAGTTTTGGCGTAATAGGACCAACTGTCCCAAGTACGCTGACACCTCTCTGTTCTGCTGCAATGTTACCAAATCTGATAAATTTGCCTAAAGAGTCTGAAAGTTGCCCATTTTGAGCTCACCCTCCTGGCCTCATTTCTTGCACAATCAACACCAAAATTACATCACTGCTAGTTCCAAGCCTGCAGATGCTCACACCGAAATCCGTTTGATGATACCATTTACGGTTTTCGCACACAAATGAATGGGGAGAGGGATGATGAAACCACAAAAATAGGGTTTTCAACACCCCTACTGCTTCACCATACTTTCACCTACAGAGATCATTCTAACTTTAAAACGTAGGTATTTTTGTCCTGTCTTCAGGAATGTCTTTTGTTATGATGATGGGGTTTACGGTTTTCGATAGGCAAGTCTTCAAATCTCCTGTGCGTTGAGTGAAAATCATGAAAAATCACCCCGCTAGTGGGTGATGTCATCACCCTAGAGGCTGAGAGAGCCAACACATCAGCTGAGACTTTTGCGAACAACTAGTGACTACGGCCACAAATCTAACACCACACACATAAAACCAAATGCATATCATGCATGGTTTTGGCGTGACAGGACCAACTGTCCCAAGTATGCTGACACCTCTCTTATATCTGCTGCAATGGTATCCAATCTGATGAATCTGTCTTCAAAGTCAGAAAGATGCCCATTTTTAGTTCGCCCTCCTGGCCTCATTTCTTGCACAATCAACACCAAAATCAGTAAATCACTGATAGTTCAAGGCCTGCAGATGCTCACGCCAAAATCCTTTTGATGATACCATTTACGGTTTTCGCACACTGAAAGGAGAAAGAGACTGTGTTCACAAGCAAAATCACTCAAAACTACTCTCTGCTGTCTCAGGTGTAACTGATCTCTGATCATTGATGCGTAACTATGCAGGCATTAATTACCATGGCAACAGCAGCTCTGGTGCTTTGATGATGTCATTGCTGCTTGACACACATACAGCCCTCAATGAGCTCTGATCACGCACACACATGGAGCTGTTCCAATAAAGCAGCCCATTTAAACAATGCTTTAACAGGATGGTGGGACTGTGGGTGGCTTCTCATCCACATACAGTCCCCCATGAAGACTGATGTTGCCAAAGACACCCACACATATATCCCATATGTAGGAGAGATTGTGCATTTGTGTGTGTGTTAGCGCACGAAGCGCGCATTCATTTGTTTGTGTGTTCTCTCGACTTTGGTGACGTCAATCAAAATAAGAACCCACAATCCTTTCTCAATAAAAGTTGTTAATGTGTTCAAATGGGGCTGAAAATGATAAAATTCATCTCTACTGCACCTTCTCTCATCAAGACCTTGACAGGAACTGCGTGTCTGTATAAAATTCAATTAAAGGACTCTATTTCATAGGGAGGACTAACACCACCAGGTATATCAAAAAGACAGCTGAAGCTCAGGTGCAAGGTGATCAGCATCAATTAATCAGGTCACACATGACTAAAACACATGAATGAAGTCTCCTGTCATGTACAGTATTTCTTAACCATTTCACCGTGTCATTGTGCAGCTACATGCTGCTTCAGCCTGGACTTGGACATGACTTTGTAATGAAAAGTCAGGTCTATTGTCAGGAATGACCTTGCAATGAAACCTGCACGACCCCCGAGCCCCTCTTGCGATTTCCGCTCATGGAAATTGTCTAGTCTTCTTTGTATATCAGCAACATCTACATTACACAACACATAGCCAGAGCAAACATAAATAGTCTAAATATATATAAACTTTCCAGGGTTTATTTTAAACCCTGGAGTTTCTCATTCTGTATTCATTATGTTCTGCTAAAAAAGGTTGTAAGAGCCCAAGCAGATCAAGAATCATCATGACAATGAGAGATTGCATCCTCTTAACCCCTTAAAGCCTGTTGTATCATTTTGATACATACTTTTATGATACCTCTATCTCATCAATAGGATCAATAAATTGCCAAAAAAACTTCTGAATACAATCTGATAAATGATAAAAAAAAAAAATACCCTAAAGTGGATTATCGGTTACCAAAAATGCTTAATGTATCGAATGAGATACAAAAATATACAGTGCTTAACAAATTTATTAGACCACCCTAACCCTAACCAAAGTAATGTTTATGCCACAGTTGCCCTAAATTAACAGCATTTTTTATGTTTCTGCAAAGGTTAATACACCAATATGTAGAAGTTCTTTAATCGAAATGATATTTTCAATGATAAACTATAATTATTATTGTTGTTATCCAGGAATTTTCAAATTTACTGATTTACAAAAAAATAAAAAAATAGTAAAGCACATTATTATTTCTTGAATATGTAGAAGTTCTTTAATCAAAATGATATTTTAATGATAAACTATAATTATTGTTGTTGTTATCCAGGAATTTTCAAATTTACTGATTTACAAAAAAATAAAAAAATAGTAAAGCACATTATTATTTCTTGATTAATATGTCAAATATTAGTTATTTACTTGCATTCCTGAACAGAAAAATTAGATTTAGTGGTTAAATGTTATGCTTGATTAATTTCTGACTTCTCAGAGAAGCCCAGTGAGCAGGCTCAAATTTGGGTATAAAAAGGTGAATTCAGTTTGAAATTCCTCATTCCTGTTCAAAATGGAAAAACGTGGAGAGCTCACTGAAAATGTAAGAGTCCGCATTAAAGCACTTCATAAGGCTGGATGGTCTCTGAGACAAATAGGGAAAGACATAAAGTGTCTCACAGTGCAGTCAAGTATACTTTGGAGTCAATTGCCGAGACTAGTACTTACAAAATGCGCCAAGGAAGAGGCAGGAAACGAAAGTTAACTGAAGCAGATGTCAGACACCTCAAGATTTTAAGTACAAGAGACAGAAGGAAGACCACTGCTGATCTTCAGGCAGAGATGAATGCTTCTAGATCAGAGTCTGATAAAGTCTCCAGAATGACCATAAGCAGACGACTGATGGAACAAGGCTTAAAGGGAAAATAGCTGCTAAGAAGCCATCATTGCAAACATCCAGAGACGCCTCAGATTTGTCAGGGAGCACAAACACTGGACTGTTGATGACTGGAAGAAGGTACTCTGGACAGACGAGTCCAAGTTTGAACTCTTAGGTCAGCATCGTTGTGTTTTATGTCCGCAGAAAAGCTGGAGAACGTTTTAATGCCAGATGCAATGCACCCACAGTGAAACACGGTGGAGATTCCATAATGGTATGGGGTTCCATTTGTGGATACGCCGTGGGAAAATGAGTGAAAATGGATGGTATCATGAACAAGAACATCTACCACAACATCTTAGTGCATCATGGAATCCCTTCTGGACTGAATCTGATTGGTCTTGGGTTCATATACCAACAAGACAATGACCCCAAGCATACTTCAAAGCTGTGCAGAGATTATTTGACCAAGAAAAAGGAATCTGGAGTATTGGAACTGATGGACTGGCCAAGTCAAAGTCCGGATTTGAATTCTATTGAACAAATTTGGGATTTAGTAGATTCAAAGACTGATCGCACAAAAGTTTCATCTAAAGCAAGTCTGTGGGAACAGCTAGAAACTATTTGGAACTCAATAACAAAAGAGACTGTGGAAAAGTACATAAAAACAATGCCAGCAAGAATGCAAGCTGTTATCAAGGCAAAAGGAGGCCGTAGAAAATATTAAGTTTTTTGGTTATTATGTGTGAAAAAGGACTATTTATTTTTTTCAGTTTGTTATTTGCCAAATAACTAACAATAAGATTTTTAGTTTTAAACAAGTTTTTGAAAGATTTCTATAAATATTTATGTTTTTTTTCTTTATGACAGGTAGTGTAATAAATTTTTTAAGCACTGTATATGTTCAATTCATGGAAATTTGGATTTTCTGGCTCTAATTTGTGTTTTCAAGCTTCAGTTGGTTAATTTAGCATTCAAATAATTCAGTAAGGGAACATCAAGCGACTACTGCTATAAAACTTTGGCCACAGGTCAAAGCGATTAAATAAAACATTTAAAATAATCAGTGGGCAAAATCTCCCAAGCAACTTCTCAGAAATACACCTATGAGACAATAGCGCCTTATCGTGCCAAAAGGTTTTACTCTCAGACATGTTCAAAGAACACAAACCTGAGATTGTCAGTCAGATGTTTAACTTTGTTCACATCTTTTTGCTTTTAAAACCCAGTAGACAATAAACAGTCAGTTTCTTCAAGCTTGTTTACTGTTAATATCTTCCATCAGCATAAGTTTGGAGAATGTGGAGAACCAGGGGTTTCAGCCATAAAGTCAATGGCTAGATGTATATTCTCAATCACACAGTGACTACATTCCCTACATTCATCCATTGCAAAAGAAATGTTTAACCACATACAAAAGATTCCTTTTTGGTGTGGCTTTTACCAGACTCTGGAACTTTTGCAACATTCTGGCGCTGAGTAAGAAACTCATCGTTGATATTACCTGTAGTAGCAGTGAACTGTGTAATCTGGAAATGACAGTGAAAAATACAGTCTTACCTCCTTGAACATAGTCGTGGAGTGTGCAGTCAGATGGGCCCACCAAATGGATCAGACTGGACTGACTGAAGCCAATAGTGTGTTGTTCTGCATTGGGAAAGGACAAATGTGCATATACAAACAAAAAAAAACAATAGAGGCAATGAGAAAAATGTTGCATTCTTAAACCTAGAAGTGTTTTTTAGTCAAGCACATCTAAATTAATAAAACTACTTTGGTCTCCACTGCATGCTGTCTTACAAAAGTCACTGTACTGACATGCAGCCTGCTGAGTAAGCTAACATACCTTTCGGTGGATCCTCTTGGGTAAGGGAGCATGACAAAATTCGAGGATACATAACAATTGTTATAACAATTTAAAATTTTACACAGCAAATATATACTACTGATAACTTGAAAGAAAGACTGCTAACTTAACAGAAAGTTTGTAGCATGTACAGCAAAGTGCATTGATACAAGGTATATACATGTTGCTTTATTCTTAAGTTAAAGCATAATCAGAAGCAATATTAGCATCAACCACTACAGGTGACAGTATGGTGGCAGCAATATTAACACACCCTAGACATCTACTGGATGTTATGTCAAAACGTGCTAGGATGTGATCTGAGACCTTTGACTTAGAATGTTACCTGGGTTGGGTGGAGGTGGCAGCACCTCTTCAACCCTTGCTTTGGTCTCCAGTCTCTCCAACTTCTGAGCCTCGTAGCGTTTTCTGCCCTCCTCCTCTTGTTCCACACTGGCATACTGCAGGCAGAACATTATAAGCACATTCAAACTCGTACACACCTGTCTCTGCACTGGTGCAGGTATTTTTAAGAATTGTATTACAGTGACATTCAAGACTGGTAAAATGCCAATATTCAAATCTTGTCCAGATGGCCTTTCTCATGGCATCTGCTTGTGTCATTTCAGCACACCAGTCAGAGCAAAGAGGCTGACAAGTTAAATGCCAAACTTCACTTCACGAATAAAAGAGAGTTAAAGTTTCCATGTACCTTTAGTGGGGGAACCTCCAAGATCTTCTCAACATTCTGCAGAGAACAGGGGACGTACCACAGTGCTGCCTTGTTGGCCAGCTTCTTGGTACCTGCAGTCACAGAGAAAAATGGTTGAAGTCTTGAACTGGAAACACGATAATGTTTTGATATTTTAATCCATTAATAATGAGGTTCTGAATTATATTTTCGATAAAACAGTGACGCAAACAAATTTGGAACAGCTATTGTCAGCAAAGACAATGGCTGACATTCTTATCAATACACCAATAAAAAGCCAATCAAGTGTTTTGTATAAATCCAGTGAAACTGTCTAAATACAAGTCTTTATTCTGCAAACAAAGAAGCAAAAAACAAATTACCTTCTTTGTTCAAAGACAATCTAGCATGTCTATTCAGAACAACACAGTCACATTCACCATAGTCTGCCTCCTTACTAAGCAAGATTTGGCTTAATCCCCTAATCCTGAAGTGTGTTATTTTTGCTGAGTATGAGATGGCTACATGCTCTTAAAGATACATGGATGATTATTTGCAGTTTGACGTTCACTCAGTTGTTGTTTAAGCTGACATGGCAGTGGTTGAAGACAGAGGCGGAGTGACGTACGGGGAAGCTGGGGATTTCCCCGGTGTGCCGACGGGCTGATGGGCCTGATGGGCCAGTTGGCAAGTCAAGAAGGGAAAAAAAGGAAAAGGGGTTAAAAGGAAAGCGGTACTATGGCCCACAGTGTTGTGGACATAGGCCCTCTCAAGGAATTGTTTGTTGGGGGAGGGGGCTGGGCTGGGCTATTGTGATATGCTACCCCTGTGTTTTGTAAGGAAGTTAAGGAATTTCACCTATCGCTGCCTATGATGATAACCAATCACCTTTAGTGCTCATGGGTGTGTCCCGCCCATTTCCTCAGGCTGTTGCATCTGCCACTTATCAATCACACAGCAGTGGCAAGAGCGAGCCAGCGCGAGAGAGTTGAGAGAGAAAGGGAAAAAGACTCAGACTCAGCCATCACCAGCAGACAAGGATCTGATTTTGCTTTTGCCAGCATCAGCAGCGTTAGCAGCAGTGAGCTTCGACAGCTGGAAACTTCCAGATATGCACCTGAGTCCAGCACTGTTGAGTCTGGCACAGAGTCTGAGACGGCAGAGCAGGTTACAAAGCGGTCTCCAGAGGCGAGTCAAAGAACCAGCGACGTAATGGTAAGTTGTTGTCGGGACTTGGTGATGCTTTATGTGAAAATGCTCATTTGGCTAACTGTAGTTTGCTTTTTAATGACCTCAATGAGGTAGTGATAAGTAGCCTAATTTTAGCTTCACAGAGTCCAAAATTAGCACTAGTCAGTGTTTCCTGTATTTTTCAATGTGCCTATAGATAATGTTACTGTCTGTTTGAAATTTACCAGTGTGTTTTAGGCCTGTCTGAAATGAAGAGAAACTACAATGTGCGGTAATCCTGTTCAATTAAAAATTCAAGTCATTAAGGCATAACAAGATATAATTTGTTACCACGTTTTAATGAACTTTCTTATTTATCTTGGTTCAGGCTGTGTTGGCAAGTTAATATTGGGAGGATGATGAACAAACAATAAAATAAACATAATAATAATAATGATAATAATAATATAAAATCAAACAGATAATCTGTGCTGCCCTGGTGTGTATGTGCAAGGCTTAATAAAGTGTTATATCCTTACCTCATCTCATGGACATACTGATATTAAACTAACCTATTAATGTTTACTGATAGTGTTGCACTGATGAACTAGCATGATTAACAACACCAATATCTTACTTAGACTGAAGATGATCCAGATGTGGTGGATAGAGAGAGGACTCATAACAGAAATGATGATGACACCCAGGGCAAAACAGGAGAGCAACTGGCAGAACGGCCTCAGGAAACCATACACAACACCAGTATGATTATGGTGAGCTTAATGACCATGATGCTTGTTTGGCTTGTTTGCTTTTTTAGCCCTATGCGCTAACTTGTGCACTAATGTTTAATACTGCCATATTTGTATTTTGCTGATAACTTCAATAATGTGTACACCATGTTTTTTGTCTCTCATCCAGATAGACCAGCATATATGTTCTAGAGGGGACTCCAGAGAGGAATGTGGCCCCATTGCAGAGGTGGAAAAGTACCAGATTATTGTACCCAAGTAATAGTACACTTACTCTGGTTAAAGTTTACTTGGGTAGAAGTAAAAGTACTGGTCTATAAATCTACTCAAGTAAAAGTAAAAAGTACATCATTTAAAATTTACTCTAAGTACTGAGTACTGAGTAGCTACTTTTGATATGCAAGGGGCTTTCACAGTGAACTATGACCTGTCCTTGACGTGCAATAACAAGAAGAAAACATGAACCGCCAACCAGGTTATTTGACATAATGTTTGACCTAACCTAAAGTACAATGCAGCAGCTGTTTAGGGAAGAAATATGGAATCATTCTCTCGCTATATGCATGTACTGACCATCATGTGATGTGAAAGCTATTTTTAAAACTACACAAAAAAGTACAAGTACACAGAAAGCTACTCAATTACAGTAATTTGAGTAAATGTAATTCGTCACTTTCTACCCTTGCCCCACTGTCAACATAAACCACTTCAACCCCGCCTTCATAAGCAACACATGGATGAGAACTCTGTATACTGTTATGCTGTTGAGTTTAAATGCACCTTGCATCCCTCACTTTTATATCACACAATCAAGAGGGGGATAGTTTGAGACAGACTGGCACTAACTGACTAACTTACTAGCTTGTTTATTAGTAAGGACTAAAACAGCAGAGGAAAGGTGCTTAAGTCGGGAGAATCAAGAGGATGTCCTTCGCCTTTCAAGTTTTTAGTTTTCAAACGTCAGTTTACTATTTTCAGTTTAGATTTAATTTTCATAAATGTTCTGGGTTAAGTTTTTATGCAATTGTAGTTATCTTTGCTAATCTGTTTTTAAATAAAATGTCTTTTAAAATGGCTTCTTGTTGTAATTATGTTGCCCTCTAGTGGTTTATTTAGGGTATAGATAGTCAGTGTAATTCCAATGTCTAACAGCCTGGCAAATTAATAGGTCCTTATAGCTGTTATTGAATCACTGATCTGTAGGCATTAAAATCACTGCATAAGAATATGCCATTTTTGGTTGGCTATTCAACTGGGTTCTTCAGGTTATTGATAACTGTATGAGTTATACCCATACAGTTATCAATAACTGTATGAATTATAGTCAAAATACCAATGCTTAGATTTTTTTCATCAAGTTACATGAAACCTGTGCTGCCAGCTGGCTGGCTCCCCAGTAGCACGTATTAAATGGGCAGGTCTGTCAATGACTCCTGGGCCACTTTTTCCCCCAGTCCACCCCTGGTTGAAGAGCAAAGTCTTTTATGTCTTTCAAAAATGTATTAATCTAAATCTGTGCATTAAATAATGTTAACAACAGCTAATGTCAATGATTACTTGGTTTTAATTAATTTCCATTTGCTCTAGGCCAAACAAACAGTATCAACAAACAGTGCAGAAGCTGAGGAGAATCTCAACAGGTCACATCTAAGCTTAACATCAGTGTTAGCACTCATTAGTGCTTTTTAGATCTAGCAAATGCGTTTGGGTCAGTACTTCATAGTCTTATCTGGTGGGCATTTGAGTTCTTTAGAGTGCCAGAGATAGTGGTAAACTTAGTGAAGATGTACTTCAGAGATGTTAGGATGTGTATTAGTACTGCAAACTTTATGACAGGCTGGCAGAGACTAGAGGTAGGTATTATGGCAGGTTGCACTGTCACGGTGCTACCCCGTGCCCTCTAAACTGAGTAAAGCATGCATGTATTAATGTAACACAGCCTTTCTTTTAATACATCAAGCTGGCTGAGAGGCCTGTGTCATGTTAGCATAGCAATGCTAGCAAACAGCTACTTAGTTTAAAAAGCTCTTTCTGACAAACTAAAACATTTGAAACTGATTCAATTATTACTGGTTAAAGTCAAATAAACAGACATGAACATTGTTTTAACCCAAAACACATTTATTTATAGCTAGGGATGTCAAAGTGATATGTTTGTTCACCCACTGCTCCATGTGCCTTCTTGTGCTTAGCTCCTGAAACCAGGAAGTGGCAAACAGAATAGAAGCCCGCCATTGGCTTATATACAGGTGTGCTGGGTAGAAGGCACCAAGTGTGGTAGAGTTGGAGGGGTGTTTTTATGGCAAACAGAAGGAAATGTCTTGTTTTAAATTAAATGTGAACATGTAACTTACCTGTGATATTGTGTATGATGATATGAATTTGTTTGGAAAATGTTTATTCATTTTGCAGTCATTTATTGTGTTTAGTAGAGTTAATTGATTTCAACTTAGTCCTTTGACACTGGTACCTTCCCCTCACTCCTATATAAGAGGAGGCTGAGGCCTTGTGAGGTTGTTGATGGTTGGTGTCAGAGCTGTTAGGTTGTGAGAGCCGTTTAAAGTGAACAAAGTGTGTGCAGAGCTGCAACAGAGCATTGTATAGAGCTCAGTCTTCTTTTTTTTCACATTTTTTCCTCTTTTGCAAGTTTTTAGCATTATTTTTCTCCAGGCCTGCACTGTAAATACCACTGCACATTTTTCACTGTAAATAAATTCACTTGGACAGCATTTTTTGGAACCTTTGACTCCTTTTTTGAGCCTAACCCACTAGGCCATCCTTACATGCACGATTTCCTCTCTAGCCTTCACAATGGCAATGGAAGTCATTGTTAGAGCTTCCAAGTGGGTGGTAGGAGGAGAGATATCACAGGATGGGATGCGCTTCCCACCAATCAGGGCTTACATGGATGACATGATGCTGGTCACCACAACAGTGCATGAAGATCAAGCCTAGTAAGTCCAGGAGCATCTCAGTATCCAGAGGGAAGATTGTTGACAGGAAGTTTTTTGTACATGAGGAAGAGATACCGTCGATCAGGGAGAAGCTAGTAAAAAGCTTAGGGAGATGGTATAATGAAGACCTTAATGATGGTGAACAGGTGGAGCAGTTTAGAAAAGATGTAGTGGAGGGATTAGGGAGGATTGATAAATCAGGGCTCCCAGGAAGGTTGAAGTTTTGGTGCTTATCGTTTGGGCTATTTCCTAGACTGATGTGGCCCATGTCAGTATATGAGATCCAAATATTGAAGGTAGAGAAGCTGGAAAGAGTAGTTAACTCATATGTAAGGAAGTGGTTGGGCATTCCTCGGTGCCTTAGCAGTGTGGCACTGTATGGCAAAGGGATACCCCAGCTCCTGATCACTAGCTTGACAAAAGAGTTCAAATGCTCAAAGGTTAGAACAGAGTTCCTATTAGCAGGGAGTATGGATAGAATAGTTAGCAGTGTAGTTCCAAATCCAACTAAGGAAAGGAAATGGAACCCAAGACAGGGGGTAGAGGAGGCAAAGGCAGCTCTTAGGCATGCTGAGATTGTAGGCAATGTAGGTCGAGGAGACCTGGGGCTTGGCTCAGGTAGACCGGAGTGGAAAAAAGCAGGTCCTAAAGATAGAAGGAGACCAGTAGTGGAACAGGTACGTAGACAGGAGGAAGTAGTAAGGTGTACTAAGGCTGTGGCTCAGGCTAAGCAGGGACAGTGGATGAACTGGGAGAGTGTAGAGAAGATGAAGCTGAGTTGGAGAGACCTATGGAGTATGGAAGATAGGTGGATCAAATTCCTGTTAGGGTCTACCTATGACGTCCTACCATCACCCCAGAACTTAAAGTGCTGGGTTGATGGGGACCCATCATGTCCTTTGTGTGCCGAGACAGCAACCTTGGGGTACATTTTGACAGGACGTAAGATCAGTCTGTCACAAGGTAGATATACATGGAGGCATAACAGGGTTTTGAAAAGTCTAGCAGCAGGAATTGAAAACAGAAGGCGACAGGTGAATGCAGGACATAATCAGGGAACGAGGACGGTTCAGATTGTACAAGAGGGAGAGAAGGTTAAAGGAGGTAGGTTATTAGGTAAGCTCCAGTTAGGCCAGTTAAAGGATTCTAAGGACTGGGAGATGCAGGTAGATTTAGGAGGGAAACTTGTTGTGCCACAGGAGATAGTTTGCACCAATCTTAGGCCTAACATATTGCTATGGTCTGCCAGTCAGCGTGTAGTTTATTTTATAGAGCTGACGGTTACATTTAGAATTTGGGATGTTGTATAAAATTATATTTAAAAGAAATTAGTGATTTGCAAATCCTGTTCGACAGTGTATTTAAATGCAACACAAAGATAATATATTGAATGTTCAAATTGATAAACTTTTTGTTTGTTTGTTTTTTAATGTGCTCATTTTCTGAATTTGATTTCTGAAATCTGTTCCAAAAAGGGTGGAACAAGAGCATTTCTACACCTGTCATCTTTTCTTCAAACCAGACTTCGTAAGTGTCTGGGGACTAAAGACCGTACTTTTTGAAGTATTTTAAGTACAAATCTTTCCCATTCTTGCCATATGTACACTTAACAAATTTATCAGACCACCAACCACGGTAAGGTTTATGCCACAGCTGCCCTTAATTAACAGCACTGGTAATTACCAAAATCATTTTTTATGTTTTCCCAATGGTTAATAACACCAATATGTAGAAGCTCTTTAACCCAAATGATATTTTTAAAATATAAAATAAATGCTAAAATATAATTATTGTTGTTATCCAAGAATTTTCAAATTTACTGATTTACAAAACAAAAAGAAAAAATAGTAAAGCACATTATTTTTTGTTGATTAACATGTCAAATTATAGTTATTTACTTGCATTCCTGAACAGAAAAATGAGTTTTAGTGGTTAAATGTTATGCTTGACTAATTTCTGACTTCTCAGAGGAGCCCAGTGAGCCGGCTCAAATTTGGGTATAAAAAGGTGAATTCAGTTTGAAATTCCTCATTCCTGTTCAAAATGGAAAAACGTGGAGAGCTCACTGAAAATGAAAGAGTCCGCATGAAAGCACTTCATGAGACTGGATGGTCTCTGAGACAAATAGGGAAAGACATAAAGTGTTCTCACAGTGTGGTCAAGTATGCTTTGGAGTCAACTGCCGAGACTGGTACTTACAAAATGTG
Organism: Cheilinus undulatus; assembly: GCF_018320785.1. Lineage (NCBI taxonomy): Eukaryota > Metazoa > Chordata > Actinopteri > Labriformes > Labridae > Cheilinus > Cheilinus undulatus. Next base: position 18,413,822 of record NC_054875.1, on the reverse strand, counting down.
CCAAGGAAGAAGCAGGAAACGAAAGTTAACTGAAGCAGATGTCAGACACCTCAAGATTTTAAGTACTAGAGACAGAAGGAAGACCACTGCTGATCTTCAAGCTGTAGCGTTAAAAAGTTGATAATAACGGAATACTATCAATAAACCTCGCAGAAGAATAGGGCACCACCGCTTACGTGGATTGGTTATTTAATAACCAATAAAATATTGTAATTATTAATTAATTAAGACCTGTAATTAATTAATTAACAACAACATTAACAGTAAATCAATCCCATTTCTAAAGGGGATGAGTCCTTGACACAGGGACTCTATTCCTCAGCTTAATACAAAATGATTTCCTGAACGACTGTATTTTAAAGATTTATTATCAAATCACAAAGACAGACATAAATTATGGGGTTATATGAATTTAATGTGAATGCATAAACAGAACATGACTAAATATGATAAGAGAGATAGGTTGCTAACTAGTTTTGGTGAAGAGTGGAGTATTTGATAAGGATGGAAAAAGATAATTATTAAAGGCGTAAAATTTGGAGTGTATTTTTTTTTTTTTTTTTAAGAATTATTTTTGGGCCTTTTATGCCTTTATTTGATAGAGGAAGGACAGTGGATAGACTTGGAAACAGGGAAGAGAGCGGGGAGAGACATGGGGCAAAGGGCCACGGGCCGGATTCGGACCCAGGCCGCCTGCGTACATGGGTAGCGCCTTAAACCACTCGACCACCTGCGCTCCCTGGAGTGTAAATTTGGAAAGAAAAATAGATCTGAACTAATTTTATTGGAACTTTGGAGACACCTGCATTTGTACATTTTCAATGGGAGACAGGTGTGGACTGTGTGCAGGCTGTCACTTTTACTCAGTCACTCTTTTAATGTGTAGCCAAACTGTTGTAACTTGTAACTTGTGCAGAATGTGGCTTAGCATTGTCTTGCAGAAATAAGCAGGAATATCCCTGAAAAGGCGTTGTCTGGATGGAAGCATTTGATGCTCCAAAACCTCTTGGTATTAAAGACCCTGTAATGTGAAATCCAAAGTTTTTTTCGTAACATGCTATATGTTGGAATATGGTTGCTGTAAACATGTGAAAACACTGCGATCTTCATGTGACTAAATTCTGGATTTAAACCGTTAGAAAGTCTTCACCTCTTTCCTGGCTGGGTTTAATGTGGGCAGGGCCAATATGTGGGCTCATGATGTCACGAGCCCACAAAGGGGAATGACCCCACCCCTCTAACACTACAATATAAAAATCACAGAGCAGTTCATCTCAGAACAGTCTGTTGTTAGTTGATGCCACTGCCTTTATTGAAAGTTATGTCAGTTTAATCCTTTTTTTTTGTTTCTTTGTTTATTGTGAGGTTAAATATGACAAATCTATCAGCCACAGTGGTCTATGGATCATTTAAAGCATCACAACAGACATTTGAGCCAGAAAAATGGCTTTGTCTCTTCTTTGGCACAGAGCCAGGCAGCAACACTGATCATAAGGTCAACATTCAGATTGTAACATTTTTTAAATCTGAGAGGATCGTATTTCCCCTGAGTGGGCATGGCTTCAGCTCATTCAATACCATCCACACCAGCAGATTTTACTGCCTCATTTTTCATGATTTTGAAGCTTAATTTTATAAACTTAGAGATGTTTTATTCAACTGAAATTTTATATAAGGGGTTCATTACACAGCAACCTGTCATGTGTTGAACTTTGTTACCTCTTGGCCAGGACTCCCTTAAAAAAGAGGTTTTTAATCTCACGGGGATTCTCCTGGTTTAATAAAGGTTATATAAAATAAAATAAAATGCAACAAACCTAAACACAGATTTATTTTCCCTTTACAGGGTCTTTAACAGTGCCCTCACAGATGTGCAAGTGACCCATGCCTTGGGTAACACCACCATCCTGAAATCTCTAAATTCTTTGCAACTGCACATTGAGGAACATTGTTGAAAAACTATTTGCCCACATGGTTTTTCATACAGTAGAGAACTTTGCACCATTGTTGCTTGTAAACTTCTGATCTTTTCAGGAGTGTTCCTTTAAAACACAATCCCCTTTTACCAATTAGCTACTTACCTGTGGAATGTTTCAGGTGTTTTTTGAGCATCCCAAAACTTTCAGTTTTTTCTTGCCCCATTCAAATGTTTTTGGAACATACTGCAAGAATCAAATTCAGAATATGAGTATATTTCCAGAAAACAATAAAGTTTATCAGTTTAAATATCACATATTTTGTCAATGTGCAGCACTCAATGGTATATAGGCTGAAAAGGATATGCAAAGCACTGTATTGTTTTATCCACATTTTACACAACACCCCAACTTTTTTGGAAGTTGAGATGTTGTGAAGTCTAAAAAATTGTATTATTCTTTTCCTATTTATTTTTAACCATCTTAAGATCTAAGAGTGGGAGATCGTAAACCTCAGTTGTTAACAAGTATGCTGCCTTGCCACCATGTAGTGCAAGAAACCTGACTAATCTTCACTTTTTCTTCTTAAAGAAAGTTAAGAACCATAAAAGTGGAAAGTGCATTTCATAACAACCAGGCCAAGAGGTTGCCATAGTGATATCCATTCCGTGCTGCCTTCTCTTTTTCTCTTAATTTGCTGACAAGGGGTGGGTAGGGGGGCTATTTTGAGGTTGTGTTGTTAAGGCACATAAGGGAGACAACAAGATTGAAGACAGCACAGGGCCAGCAGGTTCAGATCCACTGTCTAAAGTGGTTGGGCTGTATTGTTGGGTGAACTTGGTGGTTTGTGTCAGGAACATTGAGATGTACTTGTCAAAATATTTAATTGATGCAATGAATTCAGAGTTCTTATCTTTGCAAGTTTTGACCCTGCTATGTGCTCTGTGATCAGGGGTAAACAATATGGAGATTTTACTGAAGAAAATAAGAAGTTAAGAAAAGTGAGTAGGTGGAAGTGGCCTGTGGCAGGCTACTCTTGAGAATAACATTTGCATTTTACACCCAAGTTAAAACTGTGCATAACAGCCAGGTCGAGTTGCCATGCCGACCATGCTCCTTTTCTCCTCCTCCTCACATTGGCTCCCACCCTTGCCAGCAACCAGGAAGTTGCCAGGAGGAGAAAGGCACATTTACATATCCTTGACTCTACCAAGACTGAGTGACTCTGGTCTATTATTAGATCCTGTTGGACCTTTTAAGCGAACTGTGTTTAGTTTGGAGGGAAAGAGGGAGGAGTGAGAGAGGGATGAACAGCCATTCCCATTGACCAGAATGTGACCAGAGCACTGGCTTTGAATTTCAAATCCCTCTGTATCAAATGTTGTTGCTGGAGCTCTCATTTTAATGAATTTTCATCCCATAATTGTGATTAACAAACATAATTTGACTGCTGCTCTGAGTATTAAGTTTTCTTTTTCTTTTTAATTACTTTTGCTTTATTTATGACAATGTACAGTTTACATTACTACCCATGAATAATATGTCGTAATGCAATTTGTTTTAATAAATTACACAAAATGAAGTTACTCACTACTTGAGTAGTCTTGTAATAAGGTACTTTTTTACTCTTACTAAAGTACTTATTTTTATGAGTACTTTTACTTCTACTTGAGTAATTATTATTGTTAAGTAACAGTACTTTTACTTGAGTACTGTAACTATGTACTCTACCCACCACTGACAGGAAGTGATGCAATACGCTCACCACACATTAGCGCATCAGCCATATTGGTGGATGTGGATGTGAGGTGGAGCAAACTGAAGCCAAAAACAGCCCTTTAATATTGGATTTTCTGGAAAATCTAGACATATTTATAATTTTGTCATGGTTCCAGTTTCGAACCAGTATACCTAAGAAGTCCTCTGAGAGATATGAATGACAATTTGAGGAACAAGGAGATTTGTAAATCAAGACATCCATACATACAATATATTGCCAAAAGTATTCACTCCCCTATCCAAATAATTGAAATCAGGTGTTCCAATCACTTCCATGGCCACAGGTGTATACAGTAAAATCAAGCACCTAGGCATGCAGACTCTTTCCTCAAACATTTGTGAAATAATGGGTCACTCTCAGGACCTCAGTGAATTCCACTGTGGTACTGTGATAGGATGCCACCTGTGCAACAAGTCCAGTCATGAAATTTCCTCGCTCCTAAATATTACACAATCAGCTGTCAGTGGCAACAGCAACTCAGCCACGAGGTGGTAGGCCACGTAAAATGACGGAGCAGAGTCAGCGGATGCTGAGGCACATAGTGCAGAGAGGTCACCAACTTTCTGCAGAGTCAATCACTATAGACCTCCAAACTTCATGTGGCCTTTAGATTAGCTCAAGAACAGTGCGTAGAGAGCTTCATGGAATGGGTTTCCATGGCCATGCAGCTGCATCCAAGCCATACACCATCAAGTGCAATGCAAAGCGTCAGATGCAGTGGTGTAAAGCACGCTGCCACTGGACGCGTTCTCTGGAGTGACGAATCGTGCTTCTCCATCTGGCAATCTGATGGACGAGTCTGGGTTTGGTGGTCGCCAGGAGAATAGTACTTGTCTGATGGTATTGTGCCAAATGTAAAGTTTGGTGGAGGTGGGATTATGGTGTGGGGTTGTTTTTCAGGAGCTGGGCTTGGCCCCATACCAAGAGATTTTGGACAATTCCATGCTCCCAACTTTGTGGGGACAGTTTGGTCATGTTTCAGCATTACTATGCACCAGTGCACAAAGCAAGGTCCATAAAGACATGGATGAGAGAGTTTGGTGTGGATGGACCTGACTGGCCTGCACAGAGTCCTGACCTCAACCTGATAGATCACCTTTGGGATGAATTAGATCGGAGACCGAGAGCCAGGCCTTCTCGTCCTGGCCTTCTCGTGTGACCTCACAAATGCACTTCTGGGAGAATGGTCAAAAATTCCCATAAACACACTCCTAAACAGAGGTGTCAAGTAACTAAGTACAAATACTCCATTACCTTACTTAAGTAGAAATTTTGGGTATCTATACTTTGCTGGGGTAATTATTTTTCAGCCTACTTTTTACTTCTACTCCCTACATTTTCAAGCAATTATCTGTACTTTCTACTCCTTACATTTTGAAAATAGCCTCGTTACTCCTAATTCATTTCAGTTTGTTTTCATTCCGGCTTGTCATCGTTCAAAAAAACACAAATAAAAAACCCAAAAACCTATCCAGATAAATCGTGCCATCTGGATGGAGTGAATTTGATTGTGGTTGGATGGGCAGCATATAAACATAATATCATTCCGACACCCTATTGGTTTGCACACGATCCATCGCACCTGCACACGACACAAATCACGTCACACTCCAGCAAGGAAATAGCAGACTTATGTAGCCTAGTATGAAGATGTCCATGGCAGAGACTCAAGAGAACTCAAGAGAGATGTCCCAACCAAGCACCAGCGAGGAGGTTGGTAGCCAGGAAGACAAATACTTATAGGCAACTAGTCATCATATCTTTGGCTGCATGACACACATGTTAATGCTCAGTAGTGCACATATATGGTTATTGAATGTATTTGCATTGTACTAAAATGCATTCATTTTCAGCGAGCATAAATGTAGCTGAAACAGGTGCATCCCAAATTTTTCAACATAAACATTTTGATATAACATTATAGTCATTATGGCCTTTAGAAAAAAAAAATTTCTTGGGGGGGGGTTGCACTGCAGGCCCCTGTGGCGCGGCCTAAGCTTTATTCCTTAATGGCTTTTTTTTCCCCTTACATTGCTTTTAATTTTATACTTTCAGTAGTTTTGAAACCAGTACTTAAACACTTTTACTTGAGTAAAAAGCTTGAGTTGATACTTCATCTTCTACAGAAGTCTTTTTAAACCCTAGTATCTACATTTCTACCTGAGTAATGAATGTGAATACTTTTGACACCTCTGCTCCTAAACCTTGTGGAAAGTCTTCCCAGAAGAGTTGAAGCTGTTATAGATGCAAAGAGTGGACCAACGTCATATTAAACCCTACGGATTAAGAATGGGATGTCACTTAAGTTCATATGCGAGTCAAGGCAGGTGAGCGAATACTTCTGGCAATATAATGTTCATATAAACAGACAGACAAATTATAGTAGTAGTAGTGAATTTGTGGAAAGGAAGGGCTTGGATGCATCCACCCTAGACACAAGATTCACAAATCTGCAAACTCTAATTCCCACACACTATGGCAGAGGGCTCACTAGGCGGGCAATTGCAGTAACATTTACATTGGTTTTTCACCTTCACTAGCAGTAGCAGTTTTAGTATGGAAAAAAAGGCTACTTTGATGACAGCTAAGACAAATGGAACCTCGCTGTGGCATACATTTTTTTCTTTAAACTGATGGTACATTAGTCTAGTGGTCATGGAAGTGCATGAAGAAGCTAGAGGCACAAGAGCAGAGGGACAGTAGAAAACAGACAATCACATTAGCAGGACTAGGTCTTAAACTTAAGGTGCCTTACAGTCTACTATGTCTTAATGGAAAAATGTAACTTTCAGCTAAAAACATGGCCAAAAAAATCCACAAAAGCAGGTATTTAAAACAAAAACCATTTGTAATAATATTGCATTTAGGGCACAGGTGGTTGAGTGGTTAAGGCATGCCCTATGTACACGGACAGCCCGGGTTCGAATCCAGCCTGGGGAACCTTACTGTCTCTGGGGCCTCATGTCTCTCCCCTGCTCTTATCCCTGTTTCCAACTCTGTCCACTATCCTCCTCTATCAAATAAAGGCACAAAAATGACCAAAGTAAGCCTTTGAAAAAAAAAAATGTTGCATTTTTCTGGAAGGCTTAAACACAAAGGGTTTTTTTAATTTAAGCAGCAGAATTCTCAAACACTTTACTCTGTAACCATAGAAATAAGAGCCCCTATAAGCACTGACTTAAATGACTTAGCTGTGGAAAAATCTGACCAGCACTAATTTTCATTTTCCAGCCCCTTCTATACAGTAACGATTATTTGGTGCTAGAATTTTTTTATTGCAAATTTCTATTGACTGCCTTTTTTTCTTTTTACAACTCTGCCCACCCCAAGCAGTTTCACTTGATTTATGGCTTTATTTTACACATCCAGCCCCCTGCTCTCCCCTTTGACGTTTACCCATAACCTCTCATTCTTCTTCTGGTTAGAAAAAAAAGACTTTGTTTTCTTTTCTTCTTCTGGAGCAGCATGTTCCATGCTCAGAGACAGTGCGGCAAGGATCATTCTTACTGCTTGATCCCCATGATCAAAACCACAGATTTTCCATTGTGCTGAGCCAAGACTCCATTACTTTTAACTAGACTACAGTCCCTCTGCGGGATGTTGCAGCCTGATAGGAATAGATGAAATCATGCCAGTAGTTTTGGGACAAAGCATTTTGGCAGGAGCACATGCACTAAACTCAATGGTATATTTCAACTGTACATGATTTTTTTGTTAGTTTTCATAATGTGAGCACTTCCTCTAGTCAAGCTTAGTATTAAACCAAAAAATAAAACTGTGAAACAAGTGCACAAAAGCTGCAACAAAAGCACAGTCTCTGTTCTATGGAAATGGCCTTCTCGTTTAGTGTCGTCTGTCATGTTATACTCTTTAGTTGTGCTCTTGGGAAATTAATCTCTGCTCCAAAAGTCAGGCAAGCCTCCAACTTCATTTTTAAAGGTCTTACAGTATTTTCACTTTGACATATTTTATTTAATCTTTAAATTTAGAATTATTATTTCAAATTATGTGTAGAAATATCTTCTTTCCCATGCTACCAAGGTTGATTGCAGGGCAACAAACAGAAAATGTCATTATTTAGTATTTTTATGTGAATGCAGCACTCTTTGAGTAAGTGCAGTTGTGTGAAACACCAGGATCATGGCAAGAACTGTCATCATTATTTTATGCCTCAACTCACAATGCATTGCTCTTAGCTCTATCTCCCTCCTCTCGTGTGTGTAATGTGTGTATGTGTGAGTGTGTTAAAGGGGCAGGATCTATGGGAGCTGTCTTTATGTTAATATGTGCCTCAGTATGCATGCAACACAAACATTATCATAGGACTTTTGCACACTATATATTACACAGACCTGTACATACTCAAACATGAATTCTGTGATATAGCTGTATATGTTTGCAATGAAATGTCACATCTGCAGAGAAAAGACTGCATGTGTATGTGTGTGTGGAGCTCTCTATGGGGGTCAGTTTTTATTATGTTGAATCAGTATGTGGTTGTGACTTTCTAGGCACGTACACATATGTTAATGGATGTGTGTACATACATGAGTGTATGCAAATCTGTAAGTGTCCGTGTGTGTGGGTATGTGATTGAGAGTGCATGTAAGTACGTTAGTGTGCATGTTCAATCCCCCCAGCAGGAACAATCATCACGGCTCGTGCCCACAGTAGGCAGCCTTCCCCTGGGGGGCCATGACTGAGGCCTGCCTGACGAGATGCTGCCTGACTGACTGTGGAACCTGGATTCTTGCCTTCTTCCCCTGCACACACATATACACAGATTAAAAATGAATGTATAAATACAAAAATGCAAACTGAGGGCTGTGCACTGAGTGGTGAAACATGTAAGTCCTCCGCAAAATTGTAGACACCAGGTAACCCTTAGCTCTTAAACCAAACAGTAATAATCCATCTTCTATGTACCTGTTCGAGTGTTAATGTTCATCTCAAATATAAAAACCCATTGGTGTGTTACCTCACTACAAGACATCTCTTAGAAAGAAGGGATGCTGCAGTGTCACTGTTCCTGTCCAGAATGTATCAGTATGGGCTACACATGGACAAAGATTGTCCTTCCTCTACCGCATGTGTGTGTGTCAGTATGTTTTGTGTAAATGCATGCATTGTGTTAGAGTATGTGTGCAGGTACATCTACTTGGCATCCCTGTCTGACTAGGCCATAGTGTGTGAGGCCTGATGCTAAGCTGACATGACAAGCAAATAATGTCTGCTCCCGTTATCTTCTCTTCCCCCTCGGCCCCGCAGGAACATTTTAAAGGGCCAAACACTGATGAAATCACACACAAACCCATGCAACGCATACAGTACATGCATGTGCAGCAAACAAAGACAAATCAACACATCGATGAATTTTAAACACAAGATACAAAGTAAGACAAGTGCCATATTTCTAACTGATATTTAGACAATATACTGCACAAATCCTCCAATTAGGGAAAATCTTGCACCAACCTAAAATGTACTCAAAGTTATGTTTGCACGGCCCCATAGAATATGAATGAAAAGAAAAACAATTCATGAGGTTTGGAATTAATGTTCCATAAATACAAAAGGACAACGATTAACTTACATAGATGTGTGCTGACTCAAGACAAATGCATAACCACATACGATTTCACACATATGACCTACCTCCTTTTGCTATGACCTAACAGGCCTCCATGCTCCCTCCAGCTCTTTTTTTATATATTTATATATCTTACTACTACAATTGGAGAGCTGTCTGTCTGTCTGTCTGTCTGTCCGTATGTATGTATGTATGTATGTATGTATGTATGTATGAATGTGTGTATGTATGTAATTACAGTGCTTAACAATTTTATTAGACCACCTGTCATATTTGTCTCAAAGACCATGTTTTTCCATTTTGAAATTCCTAGATAACAATAATAATAATTATATTTTAGCATTAAAAATATCATTTCGGTTAAAGAGCTTCAACATATTGGTGTATTAACCATTGCAGAAACATAAAAAATTATTTTGGTAATTACCAATGCTGTTAATTTAGGGCGGCTGTGGCATAAACCTTACTTTGGTTAGGGTTAGGGTGGTCTAATAAATTTGTTATATGTATGTATGTATGTATGTATGTATGTCTTGATTGACAAACCTCCCTGTCGCTCCAATTCTCATCCATACCTCTCAGAGGACTGCTGGGGTATACTGAGTCCAAACTGGAAGCATGACAACATCATGAAAGGGTATAGATTTTGTATAAAACTCCAAAATTTCCATTTTAACGTTTCACTTTGCTCATCCTCAGGTCCCTATCCACCAATACAGCTGTACGTGCTGACTTACACTGAGCATCTGTCCTCCTTCAACTATAACGGTATGTGTATATAATGTAGCTTAATTGGAGCTCTGGAGAACAGGGTAACGCTTTTGGAAATGCCACTCCACACCACTGAATCCACATCTTTATTCTCTGCTCTTGCTAGCCAGCCCCCTGTAGCTGGGACCAGTCGACCCAGTCGGGTCGCTACAACTGCTTCACATTTTGGCCAGATTTTCACCACTCAGCGATTCTTGAGGGATCAACGAGGCATCCTGCAGCTGCTTACAAACACATGAGACATCTCCTACATTTAAGCCCCCCCCCCATTAACAACATCATTCACTCAAATTTCTACACTTCTACATAAGTGACACAATTTACCACATGACAACAACTAGGGATGGGGGATCAACACCCAGGTCCATAAGGACCCATTTCTGTATTTTTCAAGAACCTATAAAATCAATAACATTTTGGCTTATCGATACTGCTATCGAGTCTCACAGGGTGACGTAACTTCATTTTAAGATATACCTGGTGTAAAAACACACATCAGTTCTTGCAAGGAGGGAAAATAAACTAAAAGCACATCAGTATTGTACATCACATTAAACCAGAATGTGGTACCTTCAACTGTTAGCTTGAGGAAACCGGACTCAGCCTGCGTGGTTGATTCAGAGCACAGACGGGTTTGTGCAGATAAAGACATAATGAGGAAGGTTTCTACCAGACAAATTCATCAGACTAAAGACAGCAGCCACTAAAATGCCATTACAAAGCAGCAAACAGGTATTTGAAGCTGCTGGTGCCTCTGGAGTCCCATGAACCTCATGGTTTAGGATCCTCCAGAGGCTTGCTATCCTGTATAAACCTACTATTGGGCCACCTCTAACCAATGCTCACAAGCAGAAACGGTTGCAGTGGGCCCGGAAATACATGAAGACTCATTTTCAAACAGTCTTGTTTACTGATGAGTGCCACGCAACCCTGGATGGTCCAGATGGATGGAGTAGTGGATGGTTGGTGGATGGCCACCATGTCCCAACAAGGCTGCAATGTCAGCAAGGAGGTGGCGGACTCATGTTTTGGGACGGAATCATGAGGATAGAGCTGGCAGGCCCCTTCAGGGTTCCTGAAGGTGTGACAATGAACTCGGCAAAGTATATAGAATTTCTGACTGACCACTTTCTTCCATTGTACAAAAAGAAGAACCGTGCCCTCTAGCAAAATTATTTTGATGCATGGCAATGCACCATCTCATGCTGCAAAGAATCCCTCTGTGTCACTGGCTGCTATGGGCATAAAAGGAGAGAAACTCATGGTGTGGCCCCTATCCTCCCTGACCTTGACCCTATTGACAACCTTTAAAGCATCCTCAAGCAAAAGATCTATGAGGGAGGGAGGCAGTTCACATCAAAACAGCAGCTCTGGGAGGCTATTCTGACATCTTTCACAGAAATTCAAGCAGAAACTCTTCAAAAACTCACAAGTTCAATGGATGCAAGAATTGTGAAGGTGATATCAAAGAAGGGGTCCTATGTTAGCTTGTAACTTGGCCTGTTCAGATGTTTTTGATTGAAATAGCTTTGATTTCAGTAAATATGACCTCCTAATGCTGCATATTCAACAAATGACCATTGTCAGTTCTTTACAACCCATAAAATGTTCTGAAACTCTGATGTGCATAATAATGTGGAACAGTGTATTTTGAGATTGTTATCTTTTAAAAAACAATAGTTATCATTGGGAAGTTTGTTTAACCAAATCTGAATCATGTAACAGTTGATGACTTGAAAAATTACACTGACTGTCATTTGCATCGACTATTTGGAAAATCAGAGAAAAATATCCTTTGCATAATAATTTGGAAAGCGGTGTAGATTACATTACTAATAGTGTAGTAATAGGTTACTTGGTGCACATGCGCATATGACATGGCATTTTACCACAGTACTTTAAATTACAGCTAGTATGATCTATTGGTGCCAATGTGCATGTGAGGTGAGGCATTTCACCTTAATAATTTTAGTCACACTTAGTACATTACTTAGTGAAAATGTGCATGTGAGACGACTGAGATGTATTCCTGAGACTAGACAGGTCAGCGGGCATAGTGACCTGGGGCCAGAGCAGGCTTGCACTCAGAATCAGCTTCATTGGCCAAGTATGCTTACGCAACAACGCTTTTGATTCAGGTTAGCTTTCCTCTCAATGTTCAGGATTGCCACATTACATACAACAATACATACATTAGCTTACAGTCATGGACGAAAATGTTGGCACCCCTGGAATTTTTCCAGAAAATACATCATTTCTCCCAGAAATTGTTGCAATTAACAAATGTTTTTGGGATACATAAGTTTATTGCTTGTATGTGCACTGGAACAACACAAAAAATCCGAAGTAAAAAAAGACAACATTGACATAATTTTACACAAAACTCAAAAAATGGGCCAGACAAAATTGTTGGCACCCTCAACTTAATATCTGGTTGCACACCCTTGGGAAATAATAACTGAAACCAATCACTTCCTATAACCATCAACAAACTTCTTACACCTCTCAAATGGAATTTTGGACCACTCTTCTTTTGCAAACCGCTCCAGATCTCTCAGATTTGAAGGGTGCCTTCTTCAACAGCAGTTCTGAGATCTCTCCATAGGTGCTCACTAGGCCCTACATTGCAGCCCAAAATTTTTTGATAGTCTCCAGATTTCATGATTCCTTGCAGACAGTCAAGGCACCCAGTGCCAGAGGAAGCAAAACAACCCCAAAACATCCTTGAACCTCCACCATGTTTGACGGTAGGTACTGTGTTCTTTTCTTTGTAGGCCTCATTCCATTTTCTGTAAACAGTAGAATGACATACTTTTCCAAAAAGCTCTACCTTAGTCTCATTTGTCCACAGAATGTTCTCCCAGAAGGATTGAGGCTTACTCAGGTACATTTTTGCAAACTCCAGTCTGGCTTTTTTTATGTCTCTTTGTCAGCAGTGGGGTTCTCCTCGGTCTCCTGCCATAGCGCTTCATCTCATTCAGATTACGACATATGGTCCAAGCTGACACTTTTGCACCCTGAGTCTGCAGGACAGCCTGAATTTGTGTGGAAGTTGACTGAGGATGTTCATCCACCATTCCAACTATCCTGCGTTGCATTCTTCTGGCAATTTTTCTCTTTCGCCCACGTCCAGGGAGATTAGCCACAGTGCCATGGGTTATAAACTTCTTGATTATATTACGCACAGTGGACAAAGGAATTTCTGGATCTCTGGAGATGGTCTTGTAACCTTGAGATTGTTCATATTTTTCCACAATTTTGCTTCTCAAGTCTTCAGACAGTTCTTGGCTCCTCTTTCTCTTCTCCATGCTTGGTGTGACACGCACAGGCACACAACACAAAGGTTGAGTCAACTTTTATACATTCTAACTGGCTTCAGGTGGGATTTCTAGATTGCCAGCTCCTGTTACTGCCACAGGTGAGTTTAAATGAGCATCACATGCTGGAAATAAAATGATTTACCCACAGATTTAAAAGGGTGCCAACAATTTTGTCCGGCCCATTTTTTAAGTTTTGTGTAAAATTATGTCAATTTTGGCTTTTTCTTTGAATTTTTTCTATTGCTCTAATGCACATAAAGGCAATAAACATGTGTATGCCAAAAACATTTGTAACTGCAATAATTTCTGGGAGAAATGTTGTATTTTGTGGAAAAATTCCAGGGGTGCCAACATTTTCGTCCATGACTGTAGTATCATATTTACGATTTAGATATTTGCAAGCTTTTGTTGGTATTGAATTTCAAGTATATATACTGTATATTGAGGCTTCACACACTTGGAATTTGAATTTCATTTTACAAGGACTGGAATGAAACAATCAAAGCAGCTATACATAGAGCAGAAAAGACAACAGAGCTTGTGTATATAAACTGGTCTTAACCCTTGACTGTAAAACCCTTTAAGCACAGTCAAGTAATGGACATTTATTTTTTCAGGACAACTTGGACTACAGAATATGTGTGCTACAAGGATTTCAGATGAATGAATCAAAAGTTATATGGCCAAAAAAAACAAGTAACAGAATAAAACAGAAATTAAATCTCATAGAATTGTAATCACCCAGATTAACAACGAACAAACCTCTTCACTTCTGCATTTAGTTACTATAGGCCATGTTTATTAAGAGAAAAACATAGCTTTCTCACAGACACGTCACAGAAACTATCACTGTCATTCATCACCGTAAAACCAATTCATATTTTGTGTACATGTGGTATTTCAATGCGTAAAATGCACTTGGATCCGATTTTAGAAGCGCAAACTTCATGTTTTTACTCATTGGGCCATAGAGGAATATTTTTTCTTTCCTCTCTAAACTGGCAGATAACTATCTTGTGTCTTGTTGATCTTTTGCTGGCCCTTATTGGTTGCTACCGCCAAAAAAAAAAAAAAAAGAAGAAAAAACTGGAGCATTGTGATTGGATGACATGCTAAGAGAAAGTCACTGTCTTTTACTCCCAGTGTCAAAACGGGGGACATACTGTATAGTACCATGGCTAAGATTTCCATTGAGAAAAACATAAAAAACAGTCACATTATCGTGGATTTAGCAATGTGGATTCACAGTTTCAAAGCTCTGAAAAAACATTGTACTTTTGCGCCTGGATTAAAAATGTTCTGGAAGGGATGTAAACACAGGGAGCCATCTGTAGATTAGCAAAAAGGTAAGTTTCTGATGACAATTTACTCCATAGAGATCAGTCTTATGTTTCATGAAAAATTGTAAACAATGCATGCACTACCCTTGGTTCATCGGTGATTCAGATGGGTTTGGAGGGTTAAGGTCAGTGATTGTTATCACAGATGTTGTTTTATGCGCATGGCATTCAATTAATACCAGGGTAAAGCTGCTGTGCTGGAGAAGGTCGCACCCTCATACCCCCTCATCACTAGCAGGAGGTTCGCTAACCTACGCTACACCCACTTTGTCCTGCCAGCAAACCTACACTTCAGAAATATCAACTCTTTTTATGTTCTTTAAATGTTAAGATAGAAAATTTCTATTTAATAAGGTCAATACAGTTTAACACTGTTTTAGTACACAGTGTAGAACTGATGTGCTGCATATAAAGTTTATAGTTCTTGCTACTTTCCAACTCTGGCAGTGTAAAAAATGTACAACATTCAGTAACATGCTGCTTTGAGCTGCATCCTCCTTCCTCACAGGTCAGGCTCTGTAGCAGGTTGCCCAATACGATGCCTATATGTTTACAAAACCTTTCCACCTGTCATCTCAAATCTCTGCCTCTGCCTCCATCAACCTGTTTCCAACCCAGCAACCAGCCAACCAACCAGTATAAGCCTGTTGCTAGGGCAACAGCTGTCTGGGGGATACTTCTTTTGTTTCTCAAACCTCCTTTCCTACATCCTTCTTTTTCTTCCCTTACTATGCCTCTTTCTTCCCCCTTCAATTCTGTCTGCTATCTTTTACCCTGTCAACATGTCCATCTGTCTCTCACTTATTGTCTTTCTGTCTCAACCCCCCTTCTCTACCTTACTCTAGCTCTTCTTCAGTCTCTTGAAGATAGAGAAAATATCTTAAAGTCAAAGTCTTAAAAACTGAAAAAACAGAAGTAAGATGTCATTGGTAATGTATTGATAAACTTGTTTATTCTCCTGAAACTCATGTATAACCACATAAAATATACATTGCATCTCTATGGATGTATTAGTAGGCTTAGACATTAACTTTTCCACTTTACTATTGCAGTTACAATGGAGATGGTTCTTTACATTAGGGAAGACAGACTGACATAAGTACATTACTTTTGCCATTGCCTTTTAAAGGATCAGAGATGATGCTATAGGTCAGCCCAATGTGATCCTCTCTGTCTTCAGTCAGGGGCTTTGTGCAGAGAGTGTGTGTCTGTGTGTGTGTTTGTGTGTAGTTGTGGGTGTGTGTGTGTGTGTGTATCACTGTATCCATGAACAACATTTAACACAAACATCTAAATACATGAATAAAAGACTGGCACTTAGAATACAGTCTAAAACTAGAAACCAACATGGCTCTCACTTTCTGTCCCTGTCACAGCATGTAATGAAGCATGGCATGAAAGCTGCATCTCATCTTAATGCCTTCCAGGACTATAATTCTTAGAGAGTGCTGCTCTCTGCTGTTAAAAAAGAGCTAAATAAAACTGAGGATTTTATAAGTGGAGTGTTAATTACACAGCATTTAGAAACATTGCATCATTAAAAAACTCCGCAAAAAATGACAGGTGTGACTAAAATTATGTTATTGTTGAAATTATAATTAAATAAGGTAACTGATTTAGGTTAAACTTGAAAAAAGCTATACAGTATTTCACAAAAAAAATTTAGAGACCACGCATAGCTAATGGTTGTAATTTTCAGTGTGACACTGACTAGAGAATATGCTAGTAAATTGATTAACACAGCCTTTCCCAAACCCTAGTATGCTGCAGCCCAATTTAAGAACTCTTTGGGGCCCAAGAAAAAAAAGGCTGCACAACCATAGCATGAGACTCAATATTAATTTTTTATTACCTCCACCAAGGAGGTTATGTTATCGACAGGGTTTGTTAGTTAGTTTGTTAGTTTGTTAGCAACGTAACTCAAAAAGTTATGGACGGATTTTGATGAAATTTTCAGGAAATGTCAGAAATGGCATAAGGAAGAACTGATTCGATTTTGGGAGTGATTCGGATTATTGTCTGGATCCAGGAATTTTTTAAAGGATTCTTTACTATTGGGAGAAAGGGCTAATGGCGGAGGTCCGCGCTCTCCTAGTGCTTTTCTAGTTCACCATATTTTAGTTCCATAAACATGGGATTTCAATTCAAATGTTTTGCTTTCAGATACATTAACATTACTCAGAAAGTGTTTTGGGGGTCACAAACATAGATATATGTAGAAGAGTAGATACGACACGCCCCTTTGAGCTGCATGCCTACGGTGAGGCTAAGCTAGTGGGGGCAGAAAGTATCGGGGCATTCCATGGTTGTAGATGGCAGGAAAAGTAAAACAAGGATGCCTGCACATTGTACTGCATAGGGTTGCACACTACACCGTACAGCTGAAACAAGGAAACTGGAAATAACCTTTCATAGGTAAAAATAGTTTTTGGCTCTTTTTTCATTATTAAATCTTGTTGAGAGAGCTTCAGCAACTACCTGGCTACTAGCAAAACACCAACGCGAGCCAGCAGCTTGACAGCCAAATACCAGACGATTAATAGTAGCTGTAGTATAGCTGTACAAGCAGCAGTAGTAGTATAAATAGCCTTTAGAGTCGTAGAAGTAGTATCAGCATTTGTAATAGTATTACCAGTTGTAGTAGCAGTGCCAGTATCAGCAGTAGTAGTTGGTGTACTACCACTACTACTAGTAGTAGTTTTGTAAGTTATATACGTTATAGTTATATGTATAGTTATATACGTTATTTAAGTCCAAGGTGAAGTGAAGTGTTACTATTTACTCAGTGACACGCACAACAATTTCATTGTACCTGTTTCTAACTTGTACAAATGGCAATAAACTCTATTCTATTCTATCTCCACAGTGTGTTTGTTTCTATAAACATATATATATATAGAGAGAGAGAGAGAGTGAAAGAGAGATAAGAAGGGAGAGAGAGACAAATAAATTAATATTAATTATTATTTGATTACCTTTACAATTAAGTCTTTCAATCTAAAAACATATTTTCTATATATGTATAACTTTATCTTTCTATTTTTATACATACAACTATATGTTTATGTATATACATTTATAAATATATAATGGCTAAACATAAACGATTCCCAGACCTCTGGACTTAAAGAGTAAAATAACTAAAATTGTAGGCTACATTGGTAGAAAGCCCTTTTCCTTTTTTTTTTCTAAATCAAATGTTCTGTACTAATAGCACATGTTTTGACGTTGACAATAAAGCAACCTGCATGAAAATCGGTTGAGAAATGAGCAAGTTATGGTTTATTTTCAATGTACAGTTGAAACCAGAAGTTTACATACACTATATAAAAAGGCGCATAAACTTTTTTTCTCACTGTCTAACATTAAATCAGATTAAACTTTTCCTGTTTTTGGTCAATTAGGATTACCAAAATTATTTCTATTTGCTAAATGCCAGAATAATGAGAGAGATCATTTTTTAGACAATTTTTTATTATTTTCTTGAGAGTCAGAAGTTTACATACATTTCATTAGTATTTGGTAGCATTGCCTTTAAACTGTATGACTTGGGTCAAATGTTTTGGATATGCTTCCACAAGCTTCTCACAATAGTTTGCAGGAATTTTGGCCCATTCCTCCTGGCAGAACTGGTGTAACTGAGCCAAGTTTGTAGGGCGCCTTGCTCGCACATGCCTTTTCAGCTCTGCCCATAAATTTTCAATGGGATTGAGATCAGGGCTTTGTGATGGCCACTCCAAAACATTGACTTTGTTATCCTTAAGCCACTTTGTAACCAGTTTGGCAGTAGGCTTAGGGTCATTGTCCATTTGGAAACCCCATTTGCACCCAAGCTTTAACTTCCTGACTGATGTCTTGAGATGTTGCTTCAGTATTTCCACATAATGTTCTTTCCTCATGATGCCATCTATTTTGTGAAGTGCACCAGTCCCTCCTGCAGCAAAACAACCCCACAACATGATGCTGCCACCCCCATGTTTCACAGTTGGGATGGTGTTCTCAGGCTTGCAAGCTTCCCCCTTTTTTCTCCAAATGTAACGATGGTCATTATGGCCAAAAAGTTCAATTTTAGATTCGTCAGACCACAGAACATGTCTCCAAAAATTAAGGTCTTTGTCCCTGTGTGCATTTGCAAACTGTAATCTGGCTTTTTTATGTTTCTTTTGGAGTAATGGCTTCTTCCTGGGAGAGTGGCCTTTCAGCCCATGTCGGTACAGGACTCGTTTGACTGTTGATAATGACACACTATTACCAGCTTCAGCCAGCATCTTCACAAGGTCTTTTGCTTTCGTTCTTGGGTTGAGATGCACTTTTCGGACCAAAGCACATTCATCTCTGGGACACAGAACCCATCTCCTTCCTGAGTGGTATGATGGCTGGACATTACCATGGTGTTTATACTTGTGTATAATTGTTTGAATAGATGAACGTGGCACCTTTAGGCATCTGGAAATTGCACCCAAGGATGAACCGGACTTGTGCAAGTCCAAAATTCTATTCCTGATATCTTGGCTGATTTCTTTTGATTTTCCCATGATGTTACACAAAGAAGCAGTGTGTTTCAGGTGTGCCTTAAAATACATCCACAGGTGTGCCTCTAATTAACTCAAATGTTGTCAATAAACCTATCAGTGGCTTCCAAAGACATGACATCATCATCTGGGCTTTCCCAAATTGTTTAAAGGCATAGTAATCTTGGTGTATGTAAACTTCTGACTCTCAAGAAAATAATAAAAAATTGTCTAAAAAATGATCTCTCTCATTATTCTGGCATTTAGCAAATAGAAATAATTCTGGTAATCGTAATTGACCAAAAACAGGAAAAGTTTAATCTGATTTAATGTTAGACAGTGAGAAAAAAAAAGTTTATGTGCCTTTTTATATAGTGTATGTAAACTTCTGGTTTCAACTGTACATACATTGTCTTTAATGAGACCGTCGCCCCCGCCAAGATGGCTGCCACGTAGGCACGTCGCTTAGCGGGCTGCTACAGCGCGCTGGCGTATCTAGTGTTCTATAGATATCTATGGTCACAAAGTACAAAATGAGACACTGCCATTTTTTTTTATTTAATAAAACAGGGCTGGCATCTGAAAAGACCCCACAGCATGATGCTGCCACTACTGTGCTTCACAGTGGGGATGATGTGTTTGTTTGATGTGCAGTCCCCTGACACACTTTTCAATAACCATTTCTCTAAGTTGCTTAGAGTGTTCTTTAGTCTACATGGGGTAATGGTAGCCAGGAATACTAATTAACCAGTGACTGGACCTTCCAGAAGTTTTTTCATAATATTTATCTCTGAATGTATTTGGTGGCCCAGCAAACTCTTCCTAAGTATCATTAATGTCTCCAAAGACAATGATACTTTTTTAAAAGCCAGCGGCATAATAGATTTTCTGATTAATTTCCAGCCAGTGTTAATTTCATCAACTATAACTATGATTGCAAATATTTGTTGGCTACCTTTTTCCATAAGGAAGATCAAAACTCTGACAGAAAGTAACTTTAGTTTTTGTTAAGAAGACTGTTAAGAAGACTAAAATGACATTTAGTGTCAGACATTCAAAATCCATGATATGACTGAGCACAAGCTGTTAGGTCTGTAGCTCTTCTGCCTCTCAGCTTAGAAAGCAGGAATACCAGGTTTTTCAGGGTGCATAAACCACACGAGTATGGTTTTCCCCTAACTCAGGTAAATAAATGCTCTGGAAATAAACACTGACTAAATGTCAGGATTCTATGAACTAAAATCTTTCATAGTTGTTGTGGAAACTAGACTTAAACTATAAAGGCCATTCAATCTAAAGACTAAGACAGAGAGAAAATTAAAAATAGCTTCCAACATAAAGACTCTCTAACATCGTCCTTGTTGTTGCTTTGATTGAGATTTTTTCCAAACATGTATCTACACAGATAGGTCTTTCATTCATGAACATAATTATTAATATATTAACACACAGTGTGCAGACAAAGGTTCTGAACTGGTGCTAAGTTAATAACAGAGTAACAGTGCTCATGCACCATTGTTTGGATTTGTTTGCCTTCTTGCATCTTCAAATTTAATTCCTTCTCTTCTTAATGAATAAAAGCTAATCTTCCTACACCATCTATTGTGAATTTTGTTGACGAATTGCATTATTAGGCACTTGGATGCCTCACACAGTGAGCAGAGAGAGATGTAATGAATGATGAAACCCAGAATATATTTAAGGTAATGGTAAATAAGGTGGAAAAAGACAACTAAAGTTAGACACTAAGCAGATTATTCTCATTAATCAGTGTACAGTTATAGAAAAATTCAACAGCAACTTTAACAAATTGAGTTGTTGGAGAAAACCTTCAAACATTTTCGGTAATTAGGTTCTTCACTGTAGCACCATCTGCCTATCTTTCCTGGCAGTCAGTGTATATTTTATCTGCTGTTCTCCTGTACTGATGATCAAGTTTACCTGTCTGTCTGTCCGTCTTTCTGTCTGTGTGTGTAGTATGGTGCAGGGTTGTCTGTGTATATCTATTTGTCTTCCTGTCTGTGCACCTGAATCTCTTCTGTCGTTCTTTTCCTCTTCCACAGATGTGGATGAAAACAGGGTCAAAGGTGAACATAATTGAGCAGGTGGAGTGTCAGGCTCAGTGAAAGTCATTCAAAATGCTTAAGTTTTTTAAAATTCCCTTTGGTCTGACAAAAAAGTGTAAAGCCCAGTGAACAGTACAACAATAAACAAAGGCAGAAATGCCAGTGATTTGCTGGGAAAACATTTGGTTTCATTAAAATGAATGACTGAGAAATTAAACGAGTGTTTCATTTTTGTGGTTTGTACCTGTCAAACAGGGAATTCAATGAGAACATCAAAATACGTCACCTGTGAGGATGTTTTCTGCCATTACATTGACCTGCACCTCCAGTGAGTGTTTTGAGGTGTAAGTGATCTCAGCAGTGACATGGGTGACTTCTCCAATGAACACAGGGGACAGGAACTCTGTCTTCTCAACTCGTACTAGAACAGCCAAACAGCGGTCCTAAAGAGAAGATGGGGCATCAATGGCAGATGTAAAACACAGATACAAATAAATCTGACTATATAATAATGATTTATTTCTTTTTTGCTTGCTTGATGGTAAATGACAAATGGACCTGATCTTTTAATGTGCCTTTCTAGAGTTCTTCTTCTCACCACTCCAAGTTATTTCATACTGTATGTCAGTGATACTCAACCCGCGGCTCTCGGACTGCATATTGCTCTTTAGTGACCAGTTGCAGCTCTTTAAGGCTTACTTGAAAAAAAAAAATGTACTAAAAACCTTTATGAAGGTAAACACTGTCATCAGTAAAGATTCATGGTAGGTTACATCAATAAATCTGTTATCCAAACAAAGAAGACAGGATCTAACTTCCAAATTCAAACATTTATTATTTTAAATCCATATATTATTGCCATCTGATGCGCTCGACAGAGGACCGTGTGTAAAAGAAGACAGCAGAGGAACTCCACCGGTGCTGCGTCTCTTTAGTAAGCTGAGCTGTGCTGTCTTGTGTTCAAACTGAAGCTTCCCATTTCCTCGTTTTAACTTTTTCTCCAGCCACTTCCTGCCGATGCTGTTTCACACCCATATCTTATGACAATTATGCCAATGCATGTCATAATCAACGAGCATAACACACACGGATCACATGTGGAGATAACTTTATATCTAATATCTAGAGAAAGTTGTCTAAACGTGGGTGTTTTATTTGATTTACTGCTGATAACAAATACTGTCAAAAGAGCAGAAATATAAAACCAAAGCTACAAAATGAGGCAGGGTGAAACGATGTCTCTGGAGAGCTATAGGTGTGAGGCAGGGCTGGTTTTAGTCATTTTGGGGCCCAGGGCAAAGACCAATATGAGACCCCTCCCCCTTTAGCTAAAGAATTAATAATGAGTGGAAAAAAAATGAGAAAGCATCTCTCTTACGTTAACAAAACCACAGAACTACAGTAAATGCCCCAGTGTGAGACATAAATACCCAAATAGCCAACCATAGTTCATCAGCTCTTTGAAAAGCTTAAACTCAGCACATTCTGATATCTTAAAAAATCTTTAGGCCAGGTGGAACTTTCATAACACTGATGTTGCACCAAAGACTGGTATCTTCAAAGTCACCACTTTTAGGGAATGAAAAAAAAAACGTATCTTTTGACAGATTTTATTGCTTTAAAATTGGTTAAAACCACTGACAGATGTAAAGGGTGACCAATAGCATTGATTTATAAAAACAAATTAAAATAATGAAAAATTGAGATGCAAGGTTTTAGCCTGATGTCAGTGATAAATAAAATAAATATATGCCCATTATCAGTGACAGATTGTTTCTTCTGACACTATACAGACATTTGCATCCCATTTTACCTCATAGTTATCCACCAATTCACTGTTGTATTTCATTTCAACTACAGATTAACTGATCTATTATCTACCTTACATTCCCGGGTTGGACTGTGGCTCTTGCTAAAGTATTTTTTAGACAATGTGGCTCTTTGGTAGAATAGGGTTGAGTACCACTGCTGTAGGTAATTTACCCATCCACACTGCACTCACACACTGCTGGTAGAGGCTGTAACTATATGTAAAGTGTCCATTAGCATTAACTAATCCCATACTTGCCCATTCAAATGCAATTGCCATGGCAGTGGGAGCAATTTGGGGTTCAGTGTCTTGCCCAAGAGCATGCATACAGGTGCAGAAGCAGGGGAGTGAGCCCCCAACCCTCATGCTGGGACATGACTGACTCCACCATTGATTCCAAGTTGGTACAGCTCCAATTTGAATCTCATAAAATCCTACTCAGAAGGCTTGGCTTTTGTTTGCCAGTGCCTATTTTGGAAAATATAAAAATCTATCAGCAATAGTTGTTCACATCCTGTTCAATTTAACACTGTAACAAGTATTAGTCTGGCACACTTCTCTCATCATAAAACCAATGTAACACATCACATAAATCTACAGTGATAACATAATGTGCCGATTAATATGAAAAGAAACAAGAGTTTGTAACTATGCAACTGCGACACATCTCAGAGATACTACTTAGACAAGAGGAAAGGCACCATGATGTCTGTGAAAGATAAACACAATATGTGGACTATTCAATCAGTGTAAACAGCTGAGCACAGATAAAGGAGATTTACCATGGACATGACAATCTTCTTTATAATTTTAGGAAAAAACAGAGTAAGGAGATACAGTGCCAATGAATAATTAAGAAAAACTATCAAAATGGGAATGGAAATAAACAATAAAGAATCAACAGTATAATGTATTACAAGCTTATACCTCAAATATTAAAATAATACATTCCTTTCACACTTCTGTTTTTCATGGAGTAAGCAGCTGGTGTTTTTTTTTAAAGGCATATTTTCCACATCAGTGTGCTTATCTGAATGTCTATCTTAGCAATGAAATGCAGAACATAAGAACGATTACATCGCTGTTGCAGATGAGATGACAATCGAATGATGAAAGTTATCAAAACTCAGTTAAAGTTCACCAGGTGAAAAGTAAAAACCAGTGAAAAGATCTGGGTGAAGCAATACTGTTTACTCCATGACTAGTAAGGCTTAAAACTGGAATACACTTCAGTAAACAAGGTGAAATGTGGAACTTTATCACGTTTTTTACATTATAAAGGTGTCAGATATTAAATCAACAATAAATCAATTCTGAAAAACTAACAACCAAACCCACTACTTACGGTGGAACAATTTCAGTTAGATCAATGTGTTTGTTGTACAGTTCACAAACTTTGCTGTAAAAATGAACTTCAAAACTACACAAGGCAAGAAGGCCTACCATCTTGAATAACCTACAACAGTGAAGTGGGGTGTCCAAAATATAGGTCAGAGTGTAGTTGTTGTCTCTTACCCCGTTCTGTGTGTTGCAGTGCCGCGTGCTTACAATGCATCCCGCTTCCTCAATCATCTTAAGGATGATGCCCCCATGGACGTTGCCCACAATGTTGGCATCATTTGGCCCCATGATCCTGCATTATAAACAAGGATAGATGGCAATTTGTCAGATGAGATGGATGGATTACAACCTGCACTTTCAGTATTTTCAGTGTTAGAGTAACAGTTTTTGTGAATAAAAAATGTGAAAACCTGGCCCCACTGATAATTTTATATTTTTAGACACTTTTTAAACTGTTAAATCCTTATAATCTCACAGGATGAAATACGGTACCTTTAGGCAAAGATATCTCCTCTGGTTCAAAAAATAGTATCCTGCTGATAATCTAAAAAAAAATTCAGATTAAAAAAAAATACTGATAAAAATGATATCTTCCATTTATAATTCAGTTAAATAAGGCTGACACTTAGGTGAAGAAGGCTTCACTGATTAGCGGATTATAGATGTTTGTTTCAGAACAAATAAACTGTTTAGGAACACGTTTTCAGTGGTGAGCTTATGTATTACCCTTAATGATGATTATCCAACACTAATGAATAAAATATGTTGTTAGGGTATTTTTGAAGTTGTTGCTATGATTTTTATCTGGCACTAGCCTCACCTCTGCATGTCCACCTGATGACTGCATAGAGTATCATTATTACAGTCAGCATGCTCTCATGAACATCAGCTTTTTGAAATTCTTCAGCGTGTCCGTTAAACTTGTTTTACCAGTTACAATCTAATCTGTTCACAAACTGTGAGGTCACAAACCACACAGGTATGTACCAATTAACTCACCTCTGAATACTTATCTGTCTTGAACTTATCTGATGGTTAAGCTTCACACTACATGAATGAGTGAATGCATGCATGTTTTTGTTGTGTGTGTGTGTGTGGATGTGTGTGTGTGGGGCGGTGGGGGTGTGTGTGTGTTGGGGGGGGGGGGTGCATATGAGTGCAGGCACTCCCAAATTCAGTAATCCTCTTTTTCACAAGAAGTGGAGAACTAACATCTAGCATTAGTCATGTGTATTGTTCCCGTTTAATATTTCAAAATAATACTTCACAGTCTGATTATTCAGTACACTCTATGAAATGATCAGGGTTCCCTGTTTGAATGTTTGACAATGAGTGTACAGTGCCTATCACTTCTTTTAAAGAGTCGTGACAGTTAAGACATGAGGGGAAATTTACAACTGCAGAACGTCACCACCATCAACACTTCTTGAATTCCTCAGTCTGCCCATTAAAGTTTGTAACTGCAGTAGGATACAGTATACAGCAACAACAGTTCTAAGAAATTATCTGACGTTAGTAATTTTAAAGTATTTTACTCACATCATTTAGATAAAAAACAAAATCAATATCATCTGATGAAAAATATTTTGCAACACAAGGTGCAGTCTGAAATTGATTCTAACTGTTCTCCTGTTACAAAAGTCAAAAATTAATACAGAAGACTATTAGTTTTATTTCTGACATTCTTGTGCTGAATCTATATTTTAGAGTAACATATTTTTCTTTGTGTGTGTGTCCACGAGTGTGTGTGTGTGTGTGTGTGTGTGTCACCTGCTGAGTTGATATTTAGAGCTGTCTCTAAATTCCAGCTGTCTTGATAGGTGCTCATGTCTTTTATCCACTCCTCTCTGAGGCCTAAAGCAATGCATCTCCACACTCTGTCCCTTAGTGTGACTCTGACTAACGTCGCTCCTGAATGATCTCTACAGTCACATCTCCTGAAATTTCAGGCCCTTATGTTGCTGTAGTGAGTGACATCATAGAGCATTAACAATGATCCCGCCTCAGGCTTCATGACTGGTCAGACTGGATCCCAGTACACCTACAAATACTTAAATAGACATTAGTTGGTCAATAAAATTTGTCACATCTACATCAAAGTGCTGTTGAGAAGCATGAAAAATATTTAGTAAAGAAATCTAGCTGCAGAACACTGAAAAAGCCTGACCAGGTCACTGCCAAAATAGTTATAGTTTTACAAATAAACCCCCCTCTCAGACAAACAGTTAGCGGGGGGAAAAGCACAGGCACACCTAAAACTTGTAATGTTTTAACAGAATGGGAACTAAAAGGAAGTATTGTGTTTGTTCTCAGATTTGATTCAGAAATTATCGCCAACTGGTTGAATATTTCCTCTGTCTTTTGATTCAGTACAAATGTAACTTTGAA
This sequence comes from Cheilinus undulatus, assembly GCF_018320785.1. Classification (NCBI taxonomy): domain Eukaryota; kingdom Metazoa; phylum Chordata; class Actinopteri; order Labriformes; family Labridae; genus Cheilinus; species Cheilinus undulatus. The sequence continues at coordinate 18,386,989 of NC_054875.1, read as the reverse complement.
AATGAGGATCATGTACAGACTGAAACACTTCCTCAATGTTCAGTTTCAAAATATACTATTAAAAATCCCCGTAAAGTGAAATCCAAACTTGTCTTAACACACTAGATGTTGGAATAAGGTTGCCGTAAACATGAAAACTCTGAGCTCTATGTGTGACTGATTTTTGATTTATACCCTTAAAAGGGTGATCACCTCTTCCTTGGCTTGGTTTTATTTGAGCAGGGCAAATATATGAATGAAGAATATGAATGTATAATGCATTATATAAATGTAGAAGGTGGAGGCCATTCTGAGGAACATGGATCATCCACTTCATATCTCCTTAAATGACCAAAGAAACAACAGCGGTTGATGGCTCCTCTCTCTTCGCTGCAGGACAGAAAGATATAGAAGATCTTTCATACCATCAGCAATAAGACTATATAATTCTACCATAAACAGATGAGACTCCAGACAAATGAATTTCCCTTCGGGGATCAATAAAGTTATTGTATTGTATTGTATTGTATATGCCATGCCATGCCATCCCTAGTCTCGATGGGGAATTACCCCACTACACTAAAACAAAATATAATCACCGAGAAGTTCATCTCAGTACAGTCTGTAAGCTGATGTCTCTGTCTTCATTGAAGGTTAACAGTTACATGCTTTTTGTTCATTAAGAGGTAAATTTCCCAAATCAATCAGCCACGTAGCCACACAGTCACTGAAAGCATCATAACATAGAGATCTTGCCAGAATACAGTAAATTTAATCCCAAACTTCTGTCTCTTTCTTCTGGCTCAAAGCCAGGCAGTTGCTCTCTGATCAGAAGCATTTTTTTATTTGAGAGGATTGTATAAATACAAAAGAAATTTCTTGTGAGTGGGTGTGGCTTCAGCTCATTCAACTGACACACCCACACCATCCTAGAGCAGATTTTACTGCCTAATTTTTCATGATTATGAAGCTTTATTCTATAAACTTTGGTGGTTTATAACAAAGAGGCCTGTCACACAATAAAACTAAGCTTTTTTTTAAATCACTTTACAGGTACTGACATGTGCTCATTAAAGTATAAAACATTTCTGCTTTGCTTTTCAAAATTAATTAGATAATTGTACATGAAATACCGTTTTGTTTTGTTTTTTAAAATAAATTTACAATAAAGGCCATTTTCTCTTAATTGAGGGCTTACTGTGTGTGTTGTGTCTGTCTCAGCACTCTGTGGGGATCTAATATTTACAGCAGGTGCTTTATTTCCCCTTGGTCAAAATCAGAATCAGAAACAGATTCTGATTTATTTACCCTTAGTCACAAAGCAGCCAGCCTAAATACCTTCCAGATGTGTCACACATTCAACAGCATGCCCAGCTGGTTCTGGAGAAAAAGCCACATCTCTCTATTCTAACTCTCCAAAATGGAGTTATATTTGCACAACTGCTAAATCCAAAGAATCATGTGCAAACACAAATTATCAAGTAAGTTTTATTATGTTTTCTTTGGGTTAATATCCAGGTAGGGTTAATTTCCAGGTGTGTTTGCTTCATTAGGTGGCCAAAATCAGAGCCTCTGATGGGATGCTGAGATCCAAGGGCAGTGTATTTCATAATGGTAGCTTATCTGACAATTCTGAAATAATATATATATATATATATATATATATATATATATATATATATATTTTTTTTTTTTTTTTTTTTTTTTTTTTTTTTTTTTTGAGAGGGAAAACCATCAGACGTTATTTTCTTTCAACGCAGAGCTATATGACAAAGATATAGCCAACAGCTCCACCCACGGGTGAGCACAGGTACAGCATACACATGCTGCAAACCTATTCATTACGCAAGGAGTTTTAATGGGTCATCTCTGCATTATCTCTGCAACCTTTGTAACTACAGATGGCTGTGTGTTTGCGATGTGTTTCCTTTATGTGATTTGTTAGAAGCTTTTATTTAAAATTGTTAAGGGTGGGCCGCATCTTAATCATCGCAAGTTTTCGGAAATAATGGCGGTCCTTTCGAGTCGTAAGTGGTTTGTAAAACGTCCCCTCCCTTTGCAAACTGAAGTGAAGTCATAACATACGACATGCTACTGGTATAGACTTATAAACGTAGACGCAGCATTGACTGGATGTCGTACGACGAGGTCGCCGCCATATTGGATGAGGCATGTCCGCTATGTAAGGCAATACAACTAGAAGAGGAACATGTGAGTAATTAAGAAAAAGCGCAGACAATTACATTTAATTGTTTATATTGAATTATTTTCATACTCAATGATCCATATCATTTATGTATAAATCATGAGAGCCGTGTAGACAATAAATAAACAATGTTTTATTAGAACGGGGTCTTATAAACATGCCATTTTGTAAGCCTATTTTAGAAATAAATCAACGACAGCTATCCTCCATGATTTAAGATTGTAACTATACATTTTCATTGCCTTGCAATATTTCTGATTTACAGACTTCACTCATTTTTTTGTCTCGAGGATTCTTATTATTTGTATTAACAAATAATGCAAATATAGTACAAGAACGATTCCTCAAAATCCGTTTTATTTAAACGCGAGGGCCTTTTAATTAAGAAAGCCCACAATTCCCACACAGTGAATGCTTCTGACAGGAGCTTGCCTATAGAAATATGGCGGTCATGCTGACGAATGGTAGCACACAGTTAATGCGGCGTCCACCTATGCTATGTCTACGGATCTGCACCCGGCAGCCCAACGGCTGAATTAAAGTGTTGTTCCAGATAGGTCTAACATAAACCAGCCAAGGGTTTAAAAGACCACCTGCGGACTACAGTCAGGGTGTTCATAGTCTGTTGAACATACCGACAGGACATGATGCGGACTATCTGTGTTACCATCGTGTTAAAAACGATGCAACTACGCCGTATTACCGTGTTAATGTAGCTGTGCTACCTTTGTCACTTGTCGACCACGAGCACATTTAACCTCACACTGTGTTTATGTTTCGTGTTAAATATCGTACCTGCACAGTTGAAGCGTGGATGCCGCTTCGCGCGCCGGCGCGGTTACCGACATGGTGACGATTAGGAGGTCCCGCAGCTTGTTGGTCTCTTGTTATAAGGACTGGAGACCAAACCTCTTTGGTGCCCGCCGCGGAAGCTCACTGGGGCTGACTCATCTAGTGGAAAATTATACACATATGTATTTAAGAACGATGTTCAATGTTGGTGCTAATGCACTCTTTATCCGAGTGGCTTTACACAGGATGAACTTTAAGTTAATTTAAACTTAGCATCAGAAACAACAACGGGAGTTTATGTGGGATGTAGAGGTCTCTGCCTTTTCAGGATGTATGAGAGAATATGATTGGGCAAAGGAAATTAGAAACCATAAGTTTCACTTCCTAAATATGCCGGAAGAGGGCGACAGAGACCGCGTTTAATCATTAACGTAGATACAGTCATTGCCTATTGTTGGCGTTTGTTTTACCAGTCCAAAAATCATCATTTGACTTTAGTTTCGTAGGCTACTACTTCAGTTGTGCTTGAAATGAAGATAAAAAGCGTGGTGAATTCATTTAGGTACGTTAACCTACATATCTGTCGTATCAATGTTCAGTTCTACACTCACAGAAATATTTTGGCCTAATTACATATAAAATTTCCATCCATTTCAGTTACTTAGATTTAACATAAACAGGCCAATAAACTTAATTTGCTTCATGTTTGTCACTCAAATGTAAATGAGACAATCAAGAATGAAATTTATGTAATAATACCAATAAACCCAATGTGTTTTCAATGGATGAGAATGGATGTACTGAAATGTTTATGTGAACTTGGTTAAACCAATCTCATAAATTTTAATTAAATGAATCTTGGTTGATCCATAGCTCGTCATTTTTAAACTATATTCATATGTTTTAACTGATTAAATTTAATTGTTTTCGCAATTAACAGATTTTTGCTGTTCTTAAGGAATTTGAATTTGAATAAATACATTCTAAAAAAATAATCATTTAAATAAAATCAAATTCATGTAAATACTTGAAAATAAAGTATGCCATGATTCCTTTTTCTGAGTGTAAGACTGTTGCTACTGACTTGGTCTTTGAATAGTGATGTGAGAACTAATTCCTAGTCACTTCTTTGTTATTTTTTGTCACCAGATAAACCAGTTAAAGCGCTAGTCCAAGCATTGCGATTAATACATTGAACTGGAAAAACATCCTCTTATGTGTTCTTTATCTTAACTGAGTTGATATAGCCTATTGCATCTACACCAGCAAACACATCCTTGCACGTAAATAATCTACAACTTTGTGCAATGTTCTTTACTTTTCCATAATATAGCCACCCTAAAATAAAAACTTAATTTCTTTGGGGACTGAGCTAAATATATTTAGCTTCATAAAAGCTCAAAATATTGCTGTCTCGGATTGTCATATACACCCTAAAAAATAATTCAAGGGCCAAGTTAATGTAACAATTATATTGAGGTATTCTTACTTAATAAAATCAATGGGCATCATTATTCTGAGTATTTGGGTTGAAATGATCAATATTTTTTAGTTAAACTCAAACATGAATCTTTTTGAAATAAGGTAATTTAATTAAAAGAAATGATGACTTGACCAACAGATTAAATTGTTTAAATATCTTTAATAATTCCAGTGTGTTTCATTGATATATTTGAGTATATACTATGAAAAGTTCCCAGTTTTATGAACATAAAATGTTACACAGTTCTACTCAATATTATTAGTGACTTGAATATTCTACTCAAAATAATTGAGGAAGTGGGGAGGAAGTGAGTGAGTGATGTCATTCTCCAACAGTTCTGATTCAAACGGTGCAGTTTTTGCGGGAACAGCTACTCTGTCTGACCAGACTTAGGACTATAGCAAGATACAATATTATATTTTTACATACACAGCAGTTACAGAAGCAACAACTAAGCACACTGTAAGGCCGACCAGCTGGAGGTTGTTAGAAAAATAGATTATTTTAAATTAAAGATCCAAAAAACTATTTAAGCTCTGTTTTTTTGAGTTGTTGAAGACATTTTAAGTTTCAGGTATTCTGCACTCAGTCATCGTAATTATTTTTTGTCCCAGAATGCCTTTGGGCGTTAGACACATTTGCACCATGAGTGAGGACACTAACTCAGAGAGATAACATCTGCCTGTAGGGGCAGCTAGGATATATAGTGAATGTAAATATAAACATGGTCAAAGAGATCTTTATCATTTAAACTGCGTTATTCCCTTATTGGTGTTAGAAATCACATAGGTCAGGCTGTGGTGGGAGGCAGTAATATTCAAGATTAAAGTATGTGATGAAAAAAAGGGTAATTGCAGTTGATGTAGAACACATAGGAAAAACTACCTAACATAATCCTGAGTAATTAATACTCAAAAAATCGATTTCTGCCACCTAAAAACTTTGAGTACATTTACTTAATTTACTTTAATTCTAATAACTCAATTTATGTAGACATAATTGAAACTAAGTTAGATTTACTCATTTTTGACGATTTGTTCAACTTAATTCCAAGACTTTGAAATCAACTCGACATTTTTGAGTGTAACATTGATTCATTGATTAAATTGAGTAAATAGCAGTAATACTTTTTAGAGTGTACAGAATTACAACACAAGGAAAACTCACAACACAAGATTTAACCACGAAATCGTAGTTTTATTTTTTTTTTTTTTTCTTTAATATATTTACAGCATTTGCTGAAAGTAGCAAAAAATGAATCACATCCCAACAGAGATACCGATAGTGACATTGAATGTCTACGAGTTTAATCTGCAGTCATCTGCAAATTCAAACACAATGACCCCTTGGGTCTTACTGGGCTGTTTCAATGGCCCTTATTCACTTAGTCCGAGATGTGGACTAAATATTTACCGTATACATACATGCAGATTTAAAGAAACTCGACTGTCTAAACTTGTCAACTTATATAGGACAACAGACTCGTGAGTAAAAAGTAAGTATATAATACTCAACCATAACGATTTAACGATTAATTCTGACTTTCATTAGTGGCAATGCACGTTGATATAATGCATATTTCCAACAGACGCTAATAAACAATTTTTCAAGGGCTTTTGGAAGCCTCTGACAATGAAGCTTCAGAATTCTACCAAGGTCTCCACATGGCCGCGCTGACAGCCTGTGGGACTGGCTGCGTGCGCCCAGGTGCCGCGGCGCCGCTGCTGCTGTGGGACTGGCTCTGCTGTCTGGAGCTGAAGCTGGATTTGAGACTCAGCAGTCTCTGCTGGATCTGAGGAAAGATTCTGGAGCTTAAGGCACAGCAGTTTAAGCAGGTTGAGGCAGCGGTGGTGGGAGTGGAGTGCCTGATAAACTCGTTCACCCGCTGATACGCTTCTGGATCCAGATTGGTTCTTGGAAGCAAAGCGTCGACACGCTGAAGGCAGGCTCTGAAGCCATCCCTGTAGTTTTCTGTGGAATCTGAAAAAGTGGAGGAAAAAAAATGAGTTTCGTGCTCCTGATATTGCATGTACTCATATGGGGTACATGTGTCTATCGTTGAGACTGTAAATCAAGCAGAACAATTACCTTTGGCGTCAACAGGAGGGATGTTGCTAAGGAACCTCACAGTCATTTCCAGGATGTCGGCTTTCTCGAGTTTTGAGTAGCGAGACTTCTGCAGAAATGAAAAAGAAGTGCAATGTCAAATAAATGACGATGGTTCTTTCGACTCATAAAAGAATTTTTTTTCCTCTCAAGTTATTTATTGAAATGTATAAAGACACTTACATCTCTGCCTGTGAGAGGAAGGATCAGGTTTTTTAAATGGTTCAGGCTGTCATTGATACGGGCGCGCCTTCTTTTTTCCATCAAAGGCTTCATAGTCTGAAAGAAAACAAACCATTTAAAAACCACACATTACATTAAGTACAAAAAAAGCCGAGAAAACAAATAAAATGAAACGAAATGAGGCGACTGCGCTCACCTTTCTAAGCTCAAGCACCTCTTTTCTTTTGGCCACAGTGAGCCCTGGAGGGAAAAATTGGAGAGCTCCACAAGTCATATTTGGGGACATTTTCAGCGTCTTGTTCGTGCCAGAGACGAGTCCAAACAGTGTTCAGCGAAGATGTGTCTCTAACGGCCACGGGCTTCGTTATATATCCACTTCTATGGCGTCGGTTTTGTGCGTCACGGGCACACCCCCAAGCGTATCAGCGAATTGGACTGGCAAGAAATACGATGAAAACAACACAAAACCATTAAACATGGTAAGATAACCATCTGTCTTTAACTTTTGTCAGTGCGTGACATCTGCAGTGCGTGTCTAGGTTATGATTCTTCCACCAAACAAAAACCTGCATCAAGAACATAAGAAAAGCTGTGCGTAAAGCTACTTATAGCTGCGACGCACCACCTGCTCACTCACCAAGTACAAATCCTCTAATCTCTACAATAAGTATGATATAAAATAGTCAACCAAAATATATTTTTCCGGTCGTATCTGCAACGTAGACACCAATATGAATACTGCTTACCATGCGTAATTACGCATTGATCCCAAGTGGTTTGAAACGAAAAGAAGGGTATTTGACATTGATGTATCTTGTAAAACTATATAGAAACTGTACACAACTACATACATTTAATTCGCAAAACATCTAAATAACAAAATGAATAAACGTTACAAATGGCACTGAAAAGATTGGTTGGCCTTTTGAGTTTCCAGTTATTATCTAATGGTGAAAAGCCACTGTTGTCGATCAACGCCTTATTTATCCGTAATACGTTTGAATGCATTCCTTCTTTTATTGGAATATATACTCAAGACTATATTTTATTTCATATTAATAACAACACAAAACTGAATCAACGTGGTGCAATACATGTATTCCTGGCAATAGGGGTCAGGCTTCCACGCGGGATAAAGACACACAAACAGCCTAGAGCCTACAGACTCTAACCCCAGTCTTAAAACCAAGCCACGCTACCTTCAAATAACATCTGCTCTTACATTTTGACAACAATAGTTTTGCATATGATGTTTAAGGCTGTTTCTGCCCAGGGGGAGTCTCCACCTGTAGACTGTATACCGCTGCTGCCAGCGCCTCATGGGACGGTGGGGGCAAAAACACAGAGGGTGGGTGAGGGAGCTTTTGCCTGTGCGACACTAGCCATCGCCAAATATAAAAGTATCAAGGGTTTACAACTTGAAAAGCTAAATTGGAAATTAAGATTCCTTATTTGTGGACTGCGGTGATTTAACAACCAATTATCATGCATCATAAAAATCCAAGTTAAAAAATATTTAAACTTTGAAAAGTTTAGATTTAAATACAAACTATAGATACATGACAACCATCAAATACCGCTGCACTCTAGGGAACCACGCGCGCAGCACGCGCCACAGGGACCAGATGGCTGTCTTTTAACGAGCCCTCAACCCTAACAACATCCATCGGCCCTACCCCTCTCACCCTCCACCTGCTTTACACCATCATCCTTAAGAGCCAATCTACATGTCCCACAGTGGATCTATGCATCCATATCTCGTCCATGCGCGCGCACACACACGAGCTGTATTGCATGAGCTTCATTTATTAACTTCACACGCACGACACTTGATCTCCACGCAGTTTTGGCGTGGGTACCCCATCTGCAAGTGTCCTACGGGTTCACGCTGTTGGTGTCCAACTGAAATAAACCAGCCCCCCCCCCCAGTTTGGAAACTATGCTGCAGTTGTCCATTATAGCTTGACTCTTGGATATTTTAGCGTCCAAGCTATCATGATATGCTTGTTTATCATTGTTGGATGGGGATGACGAAACCCAAAGCGCAATCTGTTTTGGAAAATGAAAGATGCCAGTTGAGTAGAATGTCTGGCCTTGTGGGAAAGGTTATTTTTGAAAGTATAGGCTACGCTAAATATCAAATCACCATTGCAAAACACACTTCAAAAACCCAAAGCTGGAAATAACACTGCTATGGTGACAACCCCCCCTAATTTATAGGAGCTACAAATACGAGCATATTCAATTTCATGGAAAATAGATACAGTGACAGTTGTACTTATCACTTAAGACAACAAATTGCAAATATTACGCACAATCAAAATTGTCTGAGTTTTGGTGTAAATAAGTTGCTTATTTTTACCTCTAGAGCTAAAAGTTGAAGCTTAAAGAAGACACATTGCACATTTTTAAGATTCGAGCTTGTGTGGATATCATTTTGTTATTTGCTTCAACAAAGCGACGCGCAAATCAGAAACTGAGGCACACTTGCTGCACGCGCCCTCCTCCACCCCATCAGGATGGAGAGATGGGGGTTGGGTGGAGGTATACTTCTCATCCGTTCCTCTCTTACGGTTAAACTCCTCTTTTGTCTTTCGAGCAAATTCAGCGTCGGAAACCCATCTGTGCAGGCCTGATAACAGGAAGCCTTTGTCTGAAATGTTCCGACACTTCATGGGAATTACGAGTTCGACGCGGGCTGTGGGATGGGGGAGAACAAACCTTGAACGGGGCACCTGAACTTTTGCTGAAGCAAAAAGCGCTGCTTCGGAGCTTTATTCCCTGAGTCTGACACAAAAGCCTACTTCATAGCCCAGTCAGATCAGTTATGATGCATAGCTGATGGCGTAGCCACTTCATAGTTTGTCATAGGTGAATAATTTGTTTTCCTGAGGTTGGTAAGTGCAGTGCCAGACACAATTAGGCTGTTTCTTAGTGCTTAGATTTAACTTTGTTTTTCCTCTTTAACAACGAAAACACATTTATCTTACAAATTGACACACTGTTCATTTTTAATTAATTGATTTATTTATTTATTTATTTATTTATTTATAAGGTTACTGGTAAAGTTTTGGGATGGCGCACACACTGTTAACCCGAAAGTTGTTTGTGATCAAATTATTTAAGTAAATATTACTTTAAAAAACGAAGGGGTTTTTTTGCATTACTTAAGTCATTTTGGTGTATTCTGCTATTATAATGTGACTGTAGAGTGTACTTGGTGTTTTGAGTCTAATAAACTTAAAATTTCAAATTTTTTTAACTTAAACTTTGGTTTTACTTTTATCAAATGCTTCAAGGTGTTGAATTCTGATTAGATGGTTGAATTCAAACTTGTCTTGGCTTGTTTGAAACGAAATTGCGCAATTTCCTTGTTAAAGCATCTAAGACAGAAGCTAATGCTGCGTTCGATTGTACTCGGAACTTGGAAAGATCCGGGTCGGAAATTCCGACTTCAGAGGTAAATGCGTTTCATTGCGTTAGCTCGGAAAACATGGCCGGCCGCAGTAAGCTCATGTTTGTTTTGATGTTTTTCGAGGATCAGAAATTACTGTTGGGGAAATATATTAGCTACTTGAGGGAGAGAGAGAAAGAGAAACGTACGTATGACTTGAACGCACCAGGGAGGGGAATCCTGCATGCATCATTGAACTTATATGGGCATCAAAGCGAGCTGTGCAGAGGCCTGTACTGTAGTTACACAAACGCTAAATTAGACAACACATAAAAGTAAATTCAGTCATTCCGACCGACTTGGGCTGAAGAAGACCGGTTTCTCACCCACGTGGTTCTCAACATCTTGCACTGTAAAACGCAACATCATAAGACAAATCTGCAGTTTTCCCAGATGCCGTTGGGCACTAAACTTTTATGCACACTGTTTGCTGCAGCTGTCTTGGCCAGAACACTTTTGAAAAACAGATTTTTAATTTCAAAGAGGTTTTCTCCTGGTTAAATACTAACTTAGCAAAGCAGATGGACATGTCTGTATCTTTATTCCTCATTGGCAGATTTATCTTGTGAATCTGTCATCTGAACTGATTGGGCCTGGTTAGAAAATGACAGGACCAATGAACAAGGAGGGGCAGTACTTTCAGACACAGCAGCAAGAGCTGGTTCAGTTATGGAGCAAGAGATTAGCGTGGATGCTGCTAAAGCGCCAGGTTTATTGGAACTTGACAACATTTCTTTGTTAAAAGAAGAACAAAGAACAGCAGTGAGTTGTTTTCTTTTCAAAAACATCTAAAGTTGAGTACTTACATGTCCATAGTTGCCATGTTTTGCGTTATTCCTCAGTAGCTGCGCAGGCGCAGCTCGATAGTAGCTACGTAACGTGTTTTGTTGCTCTGATTGGCCCGTAGAGATGTGACAGACAGAATGTTCACACAATCACACTCCGAGGTTTTTTCAAAGCCTCTGCCTTTTCTCAAACGTTTCCTGTTGAAGCTTTCCCAGATTGATGTTTCACACATCCATCTGGCGTGTCAGGTTAGGATGGCACACTGACATTAATGAAATGTCAACTACTTGTTCAGTGGGTCACTAACAGCCACTGTTACCTCTGCCGAGGAGGTTATGTGATGGGGTTTGTTTGTTAGTATGTTTGTTAGTTTGTTCGTTAGCAACATAACTCAAGAAGTTATGGATGGATTTTGATTAAATTTTCAGGCAATGTCAGAAATGGCATAAGGAAGAACTGATTCGATTTTGGGAGTAATCTGGATCACTGTCTGGATCCAGGAATTTTTTAAAGGATTCTTTACTATTAGAGATAGGGCTAATGGTGGAGGTCTGCGCTGTTACCACATTACACCAGGAGATGGCAGACATGAGTAACTTCAATCCCAGCAGCGTTTTGGGTGTGTTTATATTCAAAGCTTTGGAGTTTATAGAGTTTGAAAGACGCACACCCAGTCAAGGAGATGGGTCGGAGCGCAACAGAGAGAAAGAAGCGAACTGTAGTGAGAATACTCACAATGCTGGTAGGAATAGAGGAATATTCACCCTCTTTCATGACTTCCAGTTGTCCAGTGAGACCATGGGTGAGACTGTCAGTGCATCTGTTGGCACCGGCAGGCAATGCTTTCATCATACTCGTTTACCCATTTCAAAGCCAACGCTTGGCCTCGCCATGCTTCCACCCCACTGGGGAGCGAGAGTAATCAGCAAGTGTCATGGTGGGGGGCACATAGGGACAGCTCCAGGAATTTTTTAAAGGATTTTTCACTACTGGGAGATAGGGATGATGGCAGAGGTCTGTGCTGTCTGAGTGCTTCTCTTAATTAGTTGTAGATGGTGGCACAGTTAGTCCGCCTTAGGTGAAATGACAACTTCAGAGAACTTTTACAGAGAGTACTATCTGAGATTTTAAGTTAAATCAAATTGTGATTTCGTGCAATGGGCTTAAACTAGTAAGTGTAATAATTGTGCAAAGCAATTGACTTTGCAAAAGATTTTGAGTTAAATCAACTTGGCATTTAGTTTTTTGTACTTAAAAACTTAAGTTAAATTAACTCAAGTTTTCATTATACATTACTTAAATTTTTAGGGCAACCGGTTTCCTCAAATTTTTAAAGTAAATTCAACTCATCCAGGCTTACAGTGGAGGCTGCAACTAGGATATGACAAGTGTTGAGTGAGAAATAATACATTTGGACTAGACTCCAACCTCTGCCTGCCTCAGAAGCGTCTGCTGTAAACATGTGTGTCTGGTTAACGTGTGTTTGTGTTGTATGTGCAAAATACAAGTGAAAATGTGCATAAATAAGGTCAAAAGCATTTCATATTGATTGAGACTTAAAAGGGACTGATATAATATTTTATTTGAGTTGTTTATGTTTACTTGGTGCATTCTAATGTGAAATTGTTATGTACAAAAAGGGAAAGGTACAATTTATGTTGAAAGAAACAAGCCAAGAAACAATGTCATATTAACTGTTAAAGGATAAAATGACATAGCGTTCAAAGTCCTTTTTTACCCATGTGAAATATTTACAAGAGCTAAAATGATATGTATTTTTGCTGTACATGTATAGTAATTTTTTGTTTTGTTTTCTTTTAGCTCTTATGGTATTGTCAGCACAGAATGGTTAAGGAAAAGCATAAGAAATAAAAATTGACTGAAACATCAGTTTGAGAGCCAGACCATCTTTCAGCAAGGGGTTGCTTACACTCTCATTATAGTTATCTTATTTCTACATGATGATTTTAATCTCACATGAATTTGTACCTCGCAGTTCTTACTTTTTAATCACATTATATTTATTTCAACATGTGTCAATGATTTTTGGCTCGTATTTATGAAATTAATCTTATGAACTGTCCCCATTTCTGACTTTTGGTCCTTTTTTTAATTTAATTTTTTACTGTTTGCTCTAATTTATGAATTTTTATCCTGATTATCACTCAACAAATTTGGCCCACTAGTCCCACATTATAACCATGTTAGGTATAATCACTGATGTCAGAGACATGCCACACGTACATGATAATAGTATTACATACAACGTAACGTTAAATGGCATATAAAATCACATTTGTGGCAGAGTTTCAGGTGGTTGAACACATCATTTATCACTGACAACTGTGTCTTTGCAGTCTGCAAGTTAAAACAGAGATTTGAACGAATACGTTTAGCTAACTAGCAGTGCAGTCTTTAGCTTATTTAGCTTTCTTACCATAACAGGCTTTCTTAGATTTGATGTGTTATTTTTGAAGCTTGAGATTTCCACCATTTAAGGTAGACAGAGTAGGCAGCGTATTAATGTGGCTGTTGCTCCTCGTCGTTTGAAAGGCAAAAAGTCTTGATATCAGGCCAGGGATGAACATGCTCATCTGAAATAGATGTAGGTATTACATCTTCAGCCATTTTTTCCAACTGGTGATAGTTAAAGGGGAGGGGTCACTCCTCCATTTACTCTGTGATGCTGAGGATTTTACCTCACGCTGCTGTGAGAGCTCAGCTGAGTGTAAAAAATACTTAATGAAAATAAATTATAGACAAGTAAAAGTAGCGACCAGTGTATTGCCCAATGTAACAGAGTAAAAGTATCATTTTTTTCATCACAAATGTGACAGAGTAGGAGTAAAAAGTAGTCTGCTCAATAACTACTCTCAAGAGTAGGATTTTTCAAAAAAAACTACTCAAGTACATCTAACGGAGTAAATGTAACACATTACTACCCACCTCTGTCCACCGGGATTATTGGGGAGGAAGTTGATTTCCCCTTTTCTGGGCCTCTTGATGTTTGCCCTGGAAGCTGCCCCCTCAGGATTGCTCCTGCTGCGCTTTCCTGCATTCACAGCCACTTCCATTTCACCAGCCCTGCTCAGTTTTATCCTGTAGTTACACATTATGCATGAAATAATACACAAGGCATTCAAAAGCTTGATTATTAGTCAAATCATGACTATCACCAGTGACTACTTTTTCTCAGAATGTATTTTTGGCAAATGTACCTTTAATTAATTACTAGATGTACATGTGCATTTGTTATACAAGCAAGGCAAATGTTAAACTGGAATATTGATTATATATAATTGGCTATATTGGTTATATATAACCAGGGCCATTAAGAGAGATTAAACGGCTCTAGTAGACATAAACTGCTTACATTTGATATGCAGAGGCCAACGTGATACATCAACATTCACTTCAAATTAGTGTTAGGCAAGTTTCTCTGTGTTTTTGAGAATTTGAATTGTTGCTTCTCTGAAAGCATTGTCTTTGGCTCTGTCCACACAGAGACGAATTCAGGAGTATACGAAATAGTTTTTTTTCTTATCGGTGTTTCATCCACATGGAAACAGCATTTTGGGGAGCCATAAACACTACTTTTTGAAACCGGATCCCAGAGTGACCGTGTGGACAGCCAACTGCATCTTTCTTGAAATGATTATATTGTATATAGCGTAGCCCAATTACGCCGCATGGGCTGTCGAACCAAAGCAACAATGGCGGATTACAGGGCTGTGTTTGTGCTGCAGAAGCTACTGAGCTTATTATGGCTTTTACAACAAAATCTGATGCTCCATTACCACCACCGAGAATAGCATACACCAGATGTCCTTGAATCCACCACAGAGAACAACCTGAAGGGCAGCTAGGAGAAAGTTTGTGGCGGTTTTCTATAATCTTCTTTCCTCTTTTGGTGCATTTCCGTGGCAGCATTACAGCGCCACTTGCAGGCTTGGTATATATACTACAACGTTTTCAGTCATTTTCAGTGGTTTCATGCTTATGCGGACCTTTCCTGAAATGATCCCTTATTTACAGAAAACTTTTTCAAAAAGAATCAGCAATATATCATTTTCATGTCCGTGTGGACAAGGCCTTAATAGCAGCACACTTGATGGAAAAAAGACTGTCAGACTCTGGTGTAGGTACATTACTGAGCAATGTAGTCAGCTAGGTAACACACATCCTGCTAACAATATTGTCATTAACTCCCATGATGGTAATTCATGACAACTCAACATTAACACGAGGAGTTTGACAGCGGATATCCTTTTAAATTTGTTTTTCGAGACATTTTCTTTTTTTTAATAAATTGAGAGCATGCTGATAGCTAGCGCTGTTTCCATCTACAGCAAAGTAACATTAGCTTACCTGACAAGTGTGGTAGACCACACATACTAGTCAGGTAATAACATTAAAAATCAAAGTTATCTCATGTGGTGGAAGATAGCGTATCCACCATGTCCTGTTGACTCCATAAAAAATCGCTGACCAAACCACCATGGTGGGTGTGTCCCATAGACTGTAAAGAAGTGAGGGATGGATGCTGGTTTTGAATTTTGATCCACAGAGCATCATGAACCAGCTGGACCTGGTGTATAATTTACTGATCAGAATCTAACAGTACAATTAAAATCACAGGAGTGAAATTAAGTTTTCATTTAAAACCTACTTCTACCACAGTGTTCTATCTAAATTACATTAAACCATAAACGAGAGAACTGGTCAAAACAAAAAGTAGTAGCCAGGAAACCAAAATCATATTTTGATCCTAACTTTAGTGATATTTCAGTTTCTTCCAGGCACTCTTAAATGTCTACGTTTTTGACAACTGGCTTTGTTCAAGTATCAATAACGGTTGGGTTATCCCAGTTATGTTTGACTTTTAAATCAACCTTATCACCAGAAAAAACAACAGTGATTCAGAAAAACTCCCCAAGACCCAAGACAAATCAATGTTTTTATACATTTAGAAGCATTATGTTCTATCCATATATTGCAAATTTATCTCCAGAAAAGACTGTTGTGATTACAAGGTTGTACAAAGACCTGACTCCTGCTAAAAACTCATGATGCACCAAACAGTGATCTCTATTAGAGCTAACCCTCACTTTAAAAAAATCTATGAAATATAAAGTATAAAAAAGGACATCTTTAAGTAATGTGCATGCAAATTTACCACATGGTTACCATAAGGTATGAAATGTGATACTGAAATTCACTTCAATTCATGTGTTAGTCATCCAGTGAGCTAATTTCATCTGGTATTCCAGAGATAACCTCAGTTTTAAACAAAATTGTATCTAGAGGGACTTTAATTTTGGACCCCTGTGTCTGGCTGTTTTTTTCTCCCTGTCTGAATGCTCCATATGCTCATGAACAGACCCCCATCCCCCATCTCCTCATCATGGCTTTTGCCACACACACGGACTTTACCTCTGAACTATCATCCGTTGCCTTCGTCTTTTGTTCAACATTATCAAAGCAACCGCAATAGATGTAACCAAAACCGTACCAACACGCAACAGGTTTTGAGCGTCAAGCTTCCCTGCAGCGGATTCACGCGAGATGAGATTTTATGAGAATTGCAAGGCCTACGCCCAAAACTCCCTTCAATGGAAATGGATTCAAAGCGCAATTGTATTTAATTGAAATTTAAGAAATATTGCTTTTATTTTGCAAAAAAAAAACGTAATGGAAACCCAGCTATTGTCTGTGAATCTCCCTCCTCCACTTCTTTGTGGCACATGCTTTAAATGCTCTGAAGCATGTGTCCTTATGAAGTCCTCAGTTGCCGTGTTATTAAATTGCATGACTCCATCCCCTCTTTTCGCTGAATCACGTTTAGATGTTCGGCTGCATGTGTTCAGACAGCATCTTCTTTTCCCTCCAAGTGAATTCAGGACAGCATCTTGTATTGCTTGATAGATTTTGTATTCTTGAGGGATTTTTTGTCCTTCTTCCCCTTCATGTTGAAGCAGGCCATTGGAGAACTTGTGAAGAGCCAGTGAATAACTTCATGGACTCTGTCCTTATGGTCCAACATGAGCTAGTTGCTGCAGTTGTTGGGAACAAAATGAAAAAAAAACAAAAAAAAAACAAAGGAAAAGAAAAACCTTTTACTGACGCAACTTAAGGATCACAGTGCAGGAAGTAAGACTTAAACATGTATTTCTTCATTTCAGTGTCATAATTTTAGATGTTAGATCTCAGAATGCTTTGCAGGACATGTCAAAGTCTGTCATTAGTAGACAAATGACCTGCAACATTCTACGATTGTGGCCCCCATTAGAGCTGGCTGCAATAGGCTATATGGTCAATATTGCATAAAAATGGGCAAAATTCGTTTACTATTGGATCTATGTCCATGAATTAAATTTCATAAATCCCTGCAAAGACATCCTACGATATTGATGAAGTAAATTTCGGATCAAAAGACGTTTTATATGACTGTTATTTGTTGTGTACGACAATGCCGGTTACTTACGTCTAGCGGGGCATCTTGCTCTCACTGGGCAGGGAAAGGCGTATGATCCGCAGGGGCAGGTATGACAAAGACTCTGTATGAAGTTGGACTCGCTGACAGCAACTTTTACACAGACGCACTCGGCATCGCCTTTCTCCTCAGAGCTTCCAAAGACTCTGCCATCACATCCCTGCTCCTCATCATCTATGTTGTTTTCTAGGTTGAAGTGCAGGACATTTATTTTGATCGGTTCCCTGACTGCGTGCTCGCGGCCATTTGTATGGAGATGCAGCAACTATGTTACACCAAAGCATACAAAGCTGCTGATAAAAACACTTAACTGTGTCTCCCAGTGTGGTGTTAGTCACACTGCAGTATAAAATCTGCTTTCTGAGTAAAATAATGTTAACGTGTCTCCCAGTTGAGAATTTCACCACACTGGCGTTCATGACTTAGTATCCGCCATTAACGTTTGAGTTTACTGTAAATTTGGCTAGCTGGGCTGAGCTAGTACTTGTTAGCATTCGCCATCTTTGTTAACCCCTACAAAATCTCAAAAGGTGGACACTGGTTTGCAACGACTGTTAATGACATTACAGAACATAAAAGGTAACCTGCAGTCAAATGTACTTACCTTTAACTTAATCTTGTACTTCTCTAACGTCCCGACCAAGTCTGTGTGTCTGCTGTGCTTGCGGTGCAAGCTTCCAGTTTAACAAAAGGCATACGTCATTTTTCCTGCCGAGAGTTTCACGCTTGCGCAGATTAGCTTCTGTCACTCTGCTTGTGAGCAGTTACCTTAATAGCTGAGGTTGCCTGAGAAGATGTTTGTTTTATTTTCAGTAAATATATTTATATGTGTGTAAGAGGAAAAATGCTGAGGTGAGCAGTATATTGAATAATGTCAATTTCATGCACTTTTTAATTTATGTCAATATTCTGCACCTGACGTTCACGTCCACAAGATGTTGAAAAAAACGAGTACACAAACGTTCAAATATTGAACTGCATATCAACGTCCACATCAGGTCGCACTTTGACGTCCAGATCCACTACTTGATTTGGAGGTCAGAATGACATGCAGATTGGGTCCTGGACTGACCGACTTGATATAGACCAGATCTGCATGTCCTGTGGACGTCCAGTGTTTAGTGGGACCAAACTACATTTTAGTCGAGTCGTAAAAACAGCATTAAACAAAGATCTACTTCCACAAAAGGCACTGATGAGCTTGACAAGAGATAAAAAAAACAATTAAACCTTGTCTATATGCCTATTTCGTTCATTGATGAAGGCTGTTTTATATATAATATCCCTACACAGTTTTGAGTTCGCACTATGTTATTAAAGAGCAGTTTATTCCGTTTTTAAGTGGCCTAAGTCACAATGAGATGTTCAGACATTGGCCTAAATCACTTCATTCATATATGTTGCATAACTGACAGACTGTATGTCAACAGGAATCTATTGCCAAAGCCTTTTTGCCTGAAATGATTCACAAATATCAATATTGTGTATTTAAGTTTTTTGTGTTTTCCCAAAAACTAGAAAATATGACTAATGCCATTATTTTAAGGGGGTGATTATACCTAAATAAACCCTAAATGAGTAATTTTGTATTGAATTTGTCTTGCTTTTATGCAGCATTATAGTTTATGACATTAAAATGTTCTGTTTTACTTCAATAGTCTTCAATAATGACTGGCACAATTTACCCCCACCTATTCTAACCAAAGGCACAACTTACCCTGCACCGGGGGCAAGTTGTGCCACGAGACCACTTTTTTTCTGGAAGCTATATTTCTTAAACAGTTTATTTCAGATCCAAAATTATTGTTCCCAGGGATGCACCACATCCTGAAATATATGTACATACTTAAGTTGGAGGCATTACTGTCATGGACTCACTTTAAAGTCACTTTGAGTAAAAACTGGCACAACTCACCCCACTCTCCCCATAGTGCTTTTGAGTTATTTTTAAGTGCTTTATAAAATAAAGGTATTATTATTATTAAATTTCCTACACATGTCAAAGACGTCCAAATGACATCCAAAAAATACTCGGTTCAGATGTCAAAAGTTAACCGTCAATATGACGTCCCAATTGGGTCATGGTTTGTAGTCCACAAAGGAGACCTGGTTTGGACGTCCAATAGATGTCCAGAATTGGTCATGGACCGACGGACCCATTATAGACATGATCTGACGTCCAATGTTTAGTGGGATATGCACTGCACTTGGACTATCCGTAAGCCATTAAAAACACATTTGGATTCATCCAAAGAGTGACGCTTGGCTTGGGCTAGAACAAACTCCCCCCAAAACTGCTGTCGCTCAAAAATCTTCTGTGGAGTTAAAATGCATTTCACTATGCAGAAGTGATGATGTCTGGCTAAGGTTTTAACTGGGTGGTTAACTACATTTCAGCTAAAAGGCAGTTACACTGAATCTGGGCTGTAACTGTTACAAACCCTCTTGTGACTTTCCTCCAGTTTGTTTTGAAAAAGAGCTACAGTTGATCCCAAATCAAACCTATTTTTGCCTTGTACAGTAATACTCCTGATACAGTAACCGGGACTGAATTGTCCAGGGTGTCCGCGGGGTCTTAAAAAGTATTAAAAGTTGTTTAATCAATTGTGGGGAAATTAAGGCCTTTAGAAAGTATTAAAAAGTCTTAATCGCGATCTTATGAGCTATTAAATTTTATTGGTATTCAAGCTTTGACTCCAAAAAGTATCCATGAATATTTACTTTCCTCCTCGCGACTATTAAGGCCCAAACATACTCGAGCGTACTGTGAGCGGAGCGGACTCCACGCGGAATGTCCGCACTCATCAGAGCTTCCATACTCGAGCGCACTGCCGCAGAGTAGTTTCCTGTGAAATTTCCGTGAAATCCTACATTTCCCACAATCCTTGCGGTTTGTTTATATTTTTCTGTCATGCGTCCTACACTGACGGAGCCTGCTGGCTTTGCAAAGCAATAAAATTAAGAGACGGTGGCCAGGTACTCAATATGACATGAAAATACGCTGGTACGTTTTGCCTCTCTAAACTAGGCAAAAAGCTGCGGACGTGTGAGTTCTGTAGGAAATGTGCACGTGCAGTACTCATGTCTGACAGCAGATGCAGCAGCGTGTTGAAGCCGATTCAACCAATTATGCAGACTAGCGGAGAATCACGAGTCTGTTGAACCTATAGCATTATATCCCTGCTACCCCTCCTTCCAGCCTCCTGCCCTCTCCCTCCCTCCCCGTGCAATGACAAGGTGAGAGAGATACATGCATGCCAGGCGCGCAGTTTTACCTGTTGCCACAAAAACTTCACACCACTTTGATTTAAGATTTGAAATTCATGCCCAGTCCTTTCATTTGGCTGTCCTCTCGTCATGCGCAATCCTCTGTGTCTGGAGTGTGAGCGGCCACGCTCCGCAGCTGATATGATGGCGAGAAAGTGCCCTGCACTAGCTCATACGTCGCAGTGTGTTGGCTGTCAGTGAGAGGACAGAGCGCTCAGTCTGTGCTAACTTCTGGTTAAAGGTTGATGTATGAAACGATGCATTTTCTCTTCACTAATATTGTAGCTGCTGCTGTTTGGTTAACAAGACAATATGCGTCTGAATGTAGCATACAGGCCCGATATGAGCTAGACAGACAGCTGTGTCTAACGGAGAGATGAGGGAGAATGACAGGAGCACACTGCATAAACTTTATGTGTATTGTTAGGGTAAAGACACGATTTGGTGATAGATTTTTTTGTTTTAATTACCATTTGATTCCAATATTACTGATGTTGTCATTACACCATTAGAGAGAAAAGAGGGATTTGTTCATTTATATCAGCTCTATACACATCCGACCCCAGTGTGATTGTACAATATGGACAAAACTCTAACAGTGTTTAATGAATTTCTAATAATGTTACAAATATTTTCCTATTACTCTGCGTATCAGTAAGGGGTGTCCAAACTATGGCCTGTGGGCCAACTGTGGTCCTTGGTCCTTTTGAATTGACCTGCAAGAAATCCATCAAAAAGGCCCACATAAGAACATAAAACTTGTACTTCACTCTTTTTCTTAGTTTGACTAGGATTAACAATATTGAGGTTTGTACAATATGTTGATATTTACAAATTAAATTTAGCCAATATCGATACCAATATAAAAATGCTTAGACCTAACACTTCAGTCCTTGATACACAGTTTACAGATGAACAAAGAAACATACTTTAGTCTCTAGAACACATTTTAAAGTTTAAGTAATAAGGATGAACACAGAAAAAGACTTCAGCTGTTTGTTGGTCCTGCCTAAAGTTAAAAAAAAGAATGATAAAAGGATTACAGCAGCAAATAGCAGCATGAATGGAGCTCATTTGCTCCTCTGTCTGATCCATCTCAAGGTCTGATTTCCAAATCACATTGTTCCTATCATCCTCAAGCACCAACACTTCTATGAAGGTAGTCAGCTTCCAGTAGTTTGCTCTTGTTTTGTGTCTGGATGTGGAGATGAACCATCAGTGTCTCTCTTCTCTGCTGCACCCCAAAATCCTTAGCAATCATTGGCAGTTAGCTTTGTTAGACATTATTGTAGGGCTGTAATTTCGACTGTTTTTCAAGTACTTTCACTTACTGAGCATATATTTAGGTTACATGTTGGTAACCATGTAAGAAATATTTTATGTATTGTGCTACAGGTTTTTTAAATTTAAAAGCCTCCAGCAGTGCATCTGGGACCTGTGTATGATTAAATGTCACGCATCAACGTTACTGTGTGTCCATGTCAAAATAATGCTTAATAAATAAATATACAAATATATATATATATTTTGCCAAGGTTGGCAGGTCTGTTCCTTCTCAGCTTACCTCATTTCTGTTAAATTGCAAACTACGACTGTTAAAGATGTGTTGCTAACAACAGCTTAAAATGGCGATGAGGTCTTAAAATTTTTTTGAAAGGTTTTTTAAAAAGTCTTAAAAAGGTATTGAAATTAACCTCAGGGTTCCTGCATATACCCTGTTATCACAGTTCACAAAAGAGGAAATAAAACAATGTGTTAACTTGATCTTGTGTGTTTCTACTTTTTTATGTGAATTGTCATTAAGTGAAAGGTAATGTCTGTCTTAACGCACAATGGATGTTGGCAGCACTTGAGTTGTTATTAGTGACATTTACTCGATATTTCTAAGGCAATCGGTTTGCATGATTTTACCAAGTAAATCTGATTGCTGTTCCTAGTACAAACAACGGAGAAGTTGCAGGAAATATTGTTTGAGTAATCTGAAATTAAATAAATGAGCTATTTGGAATACAAACAGAGTTTGTAGCACTTAAAATTATTTAGTTGTTTGAAATTGCAATTCCTGGTAGTCTGTACTAAACCTTGAGCACTAATAACTTCTTTACCTAAGTACTTTACACAAAGTATTTTTAGTTATTTGAACTGAAGTGCAATTGTTTTTTACTTAAAAAGTCTTTTTAAGTTAAACTCAAAGATCTCTATTTTACTCTACTATCGTCATATAGTTAAAGTGACTTGGTTTTTCAAGGCAATCTGTTTGCATGATTTTTTAAGTAAGGTTAACTAATTGGATTTTACAGTGTACATAAATAATGAATAAATTTAAGTAAGTGAAGAGTAACTGTACAGTACTTTTACTTGAGTACAATAGTAGTGTACCTCTTTTAAAGAGTCAAATTTAACAATGTTTCGAAGTACCCAGATTGGAATTACATTTACTTTTTATCAGCTCTAAATAGAGTAAGTAAAAAAAGGCTAAATGTATTCATTTACTTTAAAAATGTTTGCTAAAAGTTATTCAAATAAGTTTTTAGAGCTATTTTCACTATAGTGTTATAGTGAAAATGGGGAGGGGAGGTTATATAATTGATGTTTACCATGTCCAAGCCTGCTACAAACGAATGGATAATCAATTGTTTGTTGGGGTTGTACCAAATTTTTCATTCTAAGTAAAGAATGCAGTCGTCTCTATGTGTCCCAACCAGCCTAACTTCTTCCCACCAATTTGGCGGCACTTTGAGAGGCGCCTCACATCAGCAACAATAGAGCAGCTGCTCATCTGCATCAATGGGCTCAGTAGACCTGTTGCTTTATGCGTCTGCGCGCCTGTTTCACTGCTCTCATCAAACTGATATTCATCTCCTAGAAATGTATCCATCCCAGATTTATCCATCCCCTGGCTTAGGGAGATCAGATCAAGTTTTTAATGATTAAGGTAAGATTATTAGACCACATATCAAACAACACAGCCATCTTAATTTGAGGAATATTTATTAAAAACTTGACCCATTAGAAAACATTTTAAGTGTTACAAACTTTTTTTTCATGCTTCAATTAAATGTTTTATTAAATTAACACATAGTGTTTACAGACTATTCTTTTGCACAGACCAAATACTAAAAGTATAGTAAGTAATAAGTCCAGCGTGCAAACCTCAAACAAAACAACCCTTGGGGTTTTACAAAAGTGTTGTCAACAACCCATGTCTTTGAAACCCCAAAGAGGATTGCATTAAGAAACGTCCAAAGATCTGTGCTCAGTTCTCTGACATCAAACTTGTCAAGAAACAAATGCTGGATTACATCAATATCCAACAATAAAACAGTTCTTCATTGCTATGTCTACGGTTATATAAACTTGATAAACACACAAAATAAATAACACACATGAAATAAATGTCCATGTTATCACCAGGGTCTCCACATGGCCGCGCTGACAGCCTGTGGGACTGACTGCGCGCTACCATGAGCCACAGCGTCACTGCTGCTGCGGGAGTGGCTCTCCTGTCTGGAACCAATGCTGGATTTGAGGCTCAGGAGTCTCTGCTGGATTTGAGGCAGGGCCCTGGAGCTCTGGGCACAGCAGTTTAGACAAGTTGGGATGAGCGTCGCAGATGCTGACTGTTGAACGAACCCGTTCACTCGCTGGCACGCGTCTTGATCCAGACTCGTTTTGGGAAGTAGAGCGGAGACGCGCAGAAGACATGCTTTATACCCTTCTCTGTAACTCTCTGTGGGATCTGAAGAGAGGAGAGGGCTGATTAGTGGTTTGAAATGAAATTATAACGCTCAGTCTTTCACGGGCAAAATTTCAGATGCGTAAAGCTTTATTGCACCCCAGGAGACGGTGCTCACCTTTGACAGAAGTGGACGGAAGGTCTCTGAGGAATCGAACGGTCATTTCCAGAATATCAGCTTTCTCCAGTTTGGAGTAGCGAGCGTTGTCTTTGCCAATCAGAGGAAGAATTAGGCTTTTCAGGTGACTTAGACTGTCGTTGATACGAGCACGCCTTCTCTTCTCTAGTAAGGGTTTAAGAGTCTGGACGAAACGAAGAAAAAACGTTATTCAGCTGCACTTAGAAAAAGTCAAGCATTTCAGAGGTTTCCGAAGTTTATCTCTGTCCTTACCTTTCTCAGTTCGTTGGCTTGTTTTCTCTGGGCCACGGTGGACCTGGCAGGGAGAGACTGAGTAGTCTCGGCAGTGATGCTGGGACTCATTTCGTCTGCTGTTGTGCTTTTTGGGGGTGATTCTTGCTCTTGGATCAGCTGAGCTGAGTGTGGCTCTGAACTGCGAAGCCTCCTTTTTATGTCCCTCTGGCGCGTCAGAGGGGAGGAGACACAAGCCATCATGCAAAGGGGTCCGACACGGAGGGGCGGGGGTGAAGCCTCTGGGAGATGAAGGGAGCTCCGTTGGGACCATCTGGTTCCGTCGATCTCCCGCGTTTACCGCTGGTATGCGGAGTTTCGTTGTGATTAAGTATTCTAATGCTTTTCAAATTTAAATTGTCAACGTTCATCCAAATCTGATAATGCAAAAATGCAGATACTTGAAGATTACAGACTGTTAGACAAACGCTTTTTGCACTTTTTTGAGCAAGGCATGCATATTTTAATCTGGTATTGTCAATGAAGCTATAACGTTTATTTGTCGAAGTTTTATGTTATGTTTTATTCTTTTTTTAAGGATTGAGTTTCAATAGAAACTCACTGCAAACGAGAAACAAAAACTTACATTCCCCCTTCTCCTCAAAACAAAGGGCTCACAAAAACAAATCAGTAATTTTTGGGGTGACAGGAGTAATCTGGTCCTAAAATGAATAAAACAGAAACCCAAGCGACGCCATGTATGGATTAACATCTGCTTATGAACCATCAGCAGCTTGTTTCCAATGGAAACAACACTGTGTTTACCTGGAGCAATGTGGGAGGAGACTGACCGACATGATCAACCCTCAGCACAAACTCAGAGGTGCGACATCTGCGTGTTTGTCTGACAGCACAGTCTCAGACAAATGAAGACCACGGGTTTCAATGAAAAAATGACTCATAAGAAGGATATTCGGATATGTGAAAAAAGGGATAAATCAGCAAAAAAGTGACAAAACCCCACATTTAATAAAGTAAACAACAAGACATACCGGTGTATTTTTAACAATTAATAATAATGCATCTTAACTATCCTACAATACTTTTATTGAATTCAAGTATTCAACCAAACCGTTTAGCCAGCGTCCAGGGGGATTCACGCGTTCGGCACGCGCCACTACCGTGCAACAGATGGGAAACCCCCCTTTCTCTCATCTTCTGTCATTACAGCCCAAACCCTCCTCCCCTCTCACACTGCAACACCACTCTGCTTCTTCCATCAGCATTCCACCCTGATTTCCTGTGTCCCTTCACCGTCAATATGGGGGTTTTGGAGGGAAGTTTTGGTCACAGCGCACAAAAAACAATGGCTCATTTAATTTGAACAAATCAAAGCAATGAAAACAAGGTTTCACAGCAACACAGTGGAAAACATAAAGAGTGTTGAACAGTTATTGAAATTCAGAAAAACAGTTATGAATCAGAATGGTTTGGTACTGAATAAGTTTGGATAATACTGTACGTTTGGCACATTTACGCACGAACTTGTCAACTGAAGAAAAGACAAAAAGGAAACGTAATATCAAAATATCGTTGCCAGAATTTTTCGAAGCCCATATCATTTATAAAATTCTAAACTGCACCTCGACTGCAAGCTGCTCTCTCGTAGCTCGAGGGTTCTTGCCCATTTTTGAAAGCATTATGCGTGGTTTTGCACGCGTCCTGTCCCATGGGGCCCCAAATAACTGCCATCAGGTCCAGTCTGGGAACGGGCCCTTTGAGCTAAGATGGGGAAAAAAGGTCGAAGACAAGCTTCGGTTGGGACCTTTCTTGTCCTACTTTTAGCGTGGGTATCCATCTGTGCAAGATAAAAGCAGTTGGATCCTTTGTTAAAGGATGCAAAAGGAAGATTTTTGGAGCTAACCTGATGGAAAGAGACATGACCAGGATATCATCTGGTTCTTCTAGTTTAACCAAAAACTAAACGGTTCACTCGCTTTAATCAATTAATTTCGTAAAATGAGAATTTCAGACTCCAAAGTGTTTAAAAAGTGTTTAGAATTTGTATTTTAATATCACCAGTAACTGCAGTTACAAGTTATTTTAGAACAAAAGATGGAAAAATAGACATATCTTTCCTCTTTTTTCTTGATGATTTGATTCACTGTAAAATATTAAGTTGAAATGTCGATTCTGATGATTGTGTATCTGGTTGTATAAACGGCATGGGGCTTGACACGAGCCACACTTCAGACAGATGGAGTCTGCTCCCGTTTATTGATGCGTGATACCCAAACGCGTCAGCGCGTCGGGTGATCGTGTCCACCCCGGCTTTGCAGAAGCTTTCAGACCTCGTAGTATCCCTGCTTTTAAATTTTGACTGCAGTTGAAAAGAAGTCTGGCATCCCAAGCCGAATTGTACGCCAACAGGATCTGCATCAGACACAAGCATCTTATCCAACGTTTACTGTTTGGAGCAGACTCAATCATGAGGGAACAAATCAAATAGATCTCTGTCCCTGAGAACTTCCAAACTAGACTTTACATCTGGGTATTACGTCCAGCTACTACTAAAAGTCTTTGCATCAGTTCAAACTGTTCATTCATACATTCTTTATGAGAGGTCTGAGAAAAAAAATTGTATTTACACAAAGGTCTATAATAAACATGTATCAAGAGAATGCTAGACCTTTGTATGTAGCTATGTATTATTTCCTTTAATTTATTGTTGTAGAATTGATTGTTCTAAGCAGAGTATTCTGACTTAGTTTGGATATTGAACCTTTGACATTATAAGGCAAACTATAGAATGAAACTGGCTCCGTTAATTTAAGTTGAGCAAGTCCAAGAAATTTTAGAGTTACAATAAAGACTTCAAGTGCCCAATTTCCTGAATAACTACATCAGTTCAAAATGACTGACAAAGAAAAAACTTCTTCATCATTGATTATCAGTGATGGACAAAGTATTCAACTCCAGTACTTGAGTCAAAGTATTGATACTCATGGTCAAAGCTTACTACAAGTAAAAGTTGCTTGGTGAAATTTTACTCAAGTTAAAGTACTAAAGTATTTACTTTTAAAGAATACTTAAGTATTCAAAAGTACACGCATTTAAAAATACTTAAGTATTCAAAAGTACAAAGTACATTTTCTAATATCAGTACATTGCTGCATTGTTTTCTCAGTGCTTTTACAGAACCTTGCAACTCTCTGAAACCACCTAATGATGTACTGACTTACATGTAGAACCACTCTGCTACAAAAAGTCTATAAAAACACCCGTAAAAACTAAAAATACAATCAAAAACAATAAGGAAAATTATTGTCATTTAATTTTTTTATTTAATCATTCCCACCCACAAAAACAGGAGGGCCGTTTTTTTTTCAGCGTGTGGCCAGTGGGCTCTATGCACGGCAGGGGGTGGCGTATTTCCGGTGGAAAATAAGATCGTTTCACAACTTCCGCCCAACGATATGTGCTAAGCCAAAAAGGAGTCTAAACCCTCCTATACTGCCTTAATTTGTCAGTTTCATTGAAGTTTTTTGTTTCGATTGTTGTTTGTGTTTACTCTATCATCATCGCTTGGCATCCAAACATGCAAAAATTATGTTTCAAAAACAGGTTTAAAGCACTTCTGGACATCGTTGCTGCGTGCTGCAATGTCATCTTCAGCTAAATTTAACTCGTCATTGACAGTCAGCTCAGGTAACTCATGCAAACAGCGAGTAAACCGCAACGAATTTGCCATCATACGCCTTTCTCTTCTCCCAACTGGAAGTGTGGGAGCGGTCTAATGCCAAATGCGGAAGCAGTTAATGCATAGAGCCCATTGCATTTTAGAAAAGAAAAACACCAACATCTGACTTCAAAGCTATGCTGAACTTAAAAGGAACGAGTAACGACAACCCATTAGAAATGCAGTGGGGTCGAAAGTACAATATTTATCTTTGAAATGTAGTGGAGTGAAAGTTATAAGTTTAAAAAAAAAAAAAAAGACAAATACTCAAGTAAAGTACAAATACTGAAAAAATGTACTTAAGTACGGTACTCAGTACCGTTACTGTCCACCACTGCTGATTATTGATATGTTGCAGTTCTGTCTTGTAGAGAACAGATGAGGAATTGAGCGCACCAGTCCAGTCTTTTCTGCCTGAATGCTAATATTTTGATAGCTCTTAGATAAAAGTATAATGCAATATTTTTAAACATCTTTTCCTTCTGAAGTTTGCTGTTCTTTAAGTTCCTGGTTGGCCCTTATGTGGTGACAGATGCACAAAAGACTCCAGTCTGACAGTAAACTTAAGAAGATCACTCTACCTAAGAGATCATGTTGTGGTGTATTCGGACTGTGAGTTTTATTTTGTATTTTATTTTGATGATTTTTCCGGTCGCCGACTTCCGGCATCCATTGTTTTGTTGTTTAACTTGTCAGTGCTTCTCCTGAGGTTCACCATCCCCCACGGCGCTGCAGAGTAGGATCACACCTGCTACTAATCATCCAATCTCGACTACCTACAAGAGGCTGCTCGTGATTCTCTGCAGTGCCAGAGTTTTGCTCTTACTTACCTGTGGTAAACTTCCAGCACTCGGCCTTATTACCTTCGTGCATTATTGTATGTTTCCAGTATCTACCTGTTGGCTATTTTCTAACGTGTCTCTCTGTTCTTTTCCAGTGCTTCATTCTACGCTCACCTGCAGCTTTGTACAGCACTCTCTCCCACGCAGTTCACTCCCTGGACCTTTCCCCCTGTCTCAATAAAACCTTTAAAACTGCTTCATCGTCTGCATTTTGGGTTCAAACACCACTCACACGCAACACATGTGCTCTGAAACTACAAAGTTTAGGTATGTTTGACTCATTTTTAAGGTAACTGCCAAATATTTGCTGAATCTTGATACAAGCAACAGATAACAGGGAATAAACATTCCCCTCCTTCCCTGTGTGAGTCTCACCTGCCTTTACCAACAGATTTAACCTTTGACAATGTCATGTAGATATTTTAATACAGGCATTGACTGTGCAAATATGCTTTGTTGCATGTCTCATAATTTATAAATTCACCCTCCTTACAACTTCTCACTAAAAGTTATGATTCAGATTCATGAAGGAAGGCTACTGTTGAGAATGTTGGGGGGGGGGGGCAGTTCTCTCCCCTTTCAGATTTCAGTTTCTTCTGAATATGAAGCATTGCATGCATCATATTATGTGTCAGCAGATATCCTTCTTCACTCACAGCGACATTATTTAGTTGAAGTGAAATGAAGGCAAAAAGTTGAAAAGGCCTCGGGAGATCATCAATGTAGAAAACCTCATGAACAACTTCTTTCTTAATATATTTTACATTACACTTACAGAGAGCAACATGATCATCAACAAAAGCCAGAGAATAAGAATGGCTTGTTTCAGTGTTCTTATAAACACAAGGTTACATCTTCTCTGGTCTTTTCCTAAGGCCATCTATAGTGCCTATCAAAAGTATCAACGCCTATGGATGCTTTACCCTTTAATTGGTTTTATAAATCAGTCATGGTCAATATAATTTGGCTTTTTTGACAAAAAAAAACACTTTGATGTCAAAGTGAAAACAGATATCTACAAAGTAATGTCAACTTAATAGAACTATATAAGGTAAAATAAGTTGTTGCATAAGAGTTCACCAATAGAACTCCATGGTCAAGTGGAGAAAGTTCTTTGATCTAGTGAGACCCAAAAGAGGCTTTTAGGCATACCTACCATGAGGCTTGATGGTGGCATCATCATGGCTTCTTTTTGCAGCCAGCCCTGGAAAGCTCGTAAAGGTAGAGGGTAAAATGAATGCATCAAAACACAGTAAAATCCTGGAGGACAGTGGATGTGGTCTGCAAGAAAACAATGGCTTGGGAGACAATTTATTATCCAGCAAGACAATGCCCCGATGCATACAGTGAAAGCTACACAGAAATGGTTTAAAGGCAACAAGGTGAATATTGTGCAATTGCCAAGTCAAAGCCCAGACCTCAATCCAACAGGGAATTTGTGGCTGGACTTGAAAAAGGCTGTTTACGCCCTATCTGCCTGCAACCTCACAGAGCTTGAGCAGTTTTACAAAGATGAATGGAGTAAAATCGCAGTGTCCAGATGTGGAAGCCTGAATGAGACCTATACACACTGACTGAGAACTGATTGCAGCCAAAGGGGCATCGAGTAAAACTGACTTGAAGGGGGTGCATTTTTTGCAGTCACTTATTTTACATTGCATATTTTTATTAATTGAAATTACTTTGTAGAAATCTCTTTTCATTTTGACATTAAAAAGTGTGTGTGTGTGTGTGTGTGTGTGGTGGGGGGGGTTGTCAAAAATGCTTAATTATATTGGCTGTGGTTGAATTATAAAATCAATAAAAGGGTAAAAAACTAAGGGGGCGAATAACTTTTATAGACGCTGTGTAAGTTTTCCAAAGAAACAAAAGGAGTCAGGTGCAGGTGACTGTTTCACATGTTTGTTCCACATGCTGGTTCTTTAGAGGGTGATCACTATCCATGGTGCTGAAGAGTTACGGGATTCTCTGAAAGTTCTCTGTGGTTTAAGACTGTGGCCTAGGAGGGATCTTTTTACCCCTCAAGGTCCAGGCCAAATGATAGTTAACTAAGCTACTGAGGATGTTTAGATACCAACAATGGCACTTTACTTACCGGACAATCTTAAACACCAATTCCAAAATGGTGGGGTCACTTGTGAATAACAACAGAATACAATGATTTGCAAATCCTTAAACCTATTTCAGTTTAATACAGCAGAAAGACAAGAAATTAAATGTTGAAACCTATCAACTTGATTTTATATACACACATATTCAATTAAATGCCTGCTATATGTTGCAAAAATAAAAGTTGGGACAGGGGCTACAAAAGACAAGTGAAGTTGAGGAATGCTCAGAAAATGCCTGGAGCGTTCCACAGCTAAGTTGGTTAATTAGTTACTCCTAGAAGTCTTAGTTGTTCACAATCAACAATGGTTGTTGTTCTCCACCGTGTGAAAGACTGCTTGGCAAAAAATCCAGTCAATTTATAGACAACAATCCTCAACCTGCAATTTCAAGGAGTTTAGTGATTTCCCCATGTACAGTAATCAAAAGATTTAGAGAATTTGAAGAAAGCTTTATACATTAAGGGCAAGGCTGAAGACTAAAATTGAATTCAACCCCTCAGATGGCATTGCATAAAAAGCTGGCATCATTCAGTGATGGATATATTGTCAGTGGCTCAGAAACACTTCTGAAAGTTAATGCAGTACATTGCTACATCTACAAATGTAAGTGAAGACTTTCACACAAAGCCACCCATTTTTCAACAACAATCAGAAGTACCACCAAATTCTATAGGCTAGCTCATCTGAGCTGGACTAACCTAAAGTGGAGAAGTGTACTGTGGTCTGAGTCCCAGTTGAAAATGTCTTTGGAAATAATGGCCATCAAGTTCTCCAGGCTGAAGAGGAAAAGAGGCATCCAGCACAACACAAAGTTCAAAAGCCATCATCTGTGCTGGTTTGGGGTCCTATTACTACCCATGGCATAGCTAACTTGCATATATACTATACTGCCTAAAGTATTTGCACACCTGCCTTGACTTGTATATGAACTTAAGTGACATCCCATTCTTAATCCATATGGTTTAACATGACGCCAGTTCACCCTTTGCAGCTATAACTGCTTCAACTCTTCTGGGAAGGCTTTCCACAAGGTTTAAGAGTGCGTTTATGGGAATTTTTGACCATTCTTCCAGAAATGCATTTGTAAGGGAACACACTGATGTTGGACGAGAAGGCCTGGCTCTCAGTCTCTGCTCTAATTCATCCCAAAGGTGTTCTATCAGTTTGAGGTCAGGACTCTGTGCAGGCCAGTCAAGTTCATCCACACTAAACTCTCTCATCCATGTCTTTCTGGACCTTGCTTTGTGCACTGGTGCACAGTCATGCTAGAACAGAAAGGGGCAATCCCCACACTGTTCCCACAAAGTTGGGAGCATGGAATTGTCCAAAATCTCTAGCTATGCTGAAGCATTCAGAGTTCCTTTCACTGGAACTAAGGGGCCAAGCCCAGTTCCTGAAAAGCAACCCCACACCATAATCCCCCCTCCACCAAACTTTACACTTGGCACATGCAGTCAGACAAGTACCATTCTCCTGGCAACCGCCAAACCCAGGCTCATCCATCAGATTGCCAGATGGAGAAGCGCGATTCATCACTCCAGAGAACACATCTTCGCTGCTCTAGAGTCCAGTGGCAGCAGATCCAACGCTTTGCATTGCACTTGGTGAAGTATGGCTTGGATGCAGCTGCTCAGCCATGGAAACCCATTCCATGGAGCTCTCTACACACTGTTTTTGAGCTAATCTGAAGGCCACATGGAGTTTGGAGGTCTGTAGCTATTGACTCTACAGAAAGTTGGCGACCTCTGCGCACTATTCACCTCAGCATCCGCTGACCCCGCTCCGTCATTTAACGTGGCCTACCACTTCGTGGCTGAGTTGCTGTCATTCCTGATCCCTTCCACTTTGTTATAATACCACTGACAGTTGACTGAGGAATATTTAGGAGCAAGGAAATTTCACGACTGGACCTGTTGCACAGGTGGCATCCTATCATAGTACCAAGCTTGAATTCACTGACCTCCTGAGAGTGACCCATTCTTTCACATATGTTTGTAGAAACAGTCTGTATGCCTAGGTGCTTGATTTTATACACCTGTGGCAACGGAAGTGATTGGAACACCTGATTTCAATTATTTGAATGGGTGAATGAATACTTTTGGCAATATAGTGTACATACACTACTTTCCACATTATTATGCAAATGACATTTTTCTCTTATTTTCCTAAATATTTATGCAAATGACAGAATATTGTTCAATTCATCAGCCGTTAGAGCATGATTCAAATGTTTTTGAACAAAGTTAATAATGATAACCATTATTTTTTTAAAACAAAAAACCTCAAAATGCACTGTTCCACATTATTAAGCAGGCCACAGGCAATATGGTAAAGCAATATGGGAAAGAAAAAGGATCTCTCTGCTGCCAAAATGCCTCAAATAGTCCAATGCCTTGGACAAGGATTGAAAACATTAGATATTTCCTGAAAAATTAAGCATGATCCTCTTACTGTGAAGAAATTCGTGGCTGATTCAGAGCACAGACTGGTTCTTGCAGATAAAGGCATTATGAGGAAGGTTTCTGCCAGACAAATTCATCAGAATAAGAGAGCAGATGCTAAAAAGCCATTACAAAGCAGCAAACAAGTATTTGAAGCTGCTAGTGCCTCTGGAGTCCCACCAACCTCAAGGTGTAGGATCTCCAGAGGCTTGCAGTCATGTATAAACCTATTTAGCCACCCTAACCAATGCTCACAAGCAGAAATGGTTGCAGTGGGCCCAGAAATACACGAAGATTCATTTTCAAACAGTCTTGTTCACTGACAAGAGCCATGCAACCCTGGATGGTCCAGATGGAGGAGTAGTGGATGGTTGGTGGATGGCCACCATGTCCAAGGCTGTGATGTCAGCAAGGAGGTGGCAGAGTCATGTTCTGGGCCAGATTCATGAGGAGAGAGCTGGTAGGCCCCTTTAGGGTCCCTGAAGGTGTGAAAATGACCTTGGCAAAATATATAGTTTCTGACTGACCACTTTCTTCCATGGTACAAAAAGAAGAGCAGTAACTTCTGTAGCAAAATTCTTCATGCATGACAATGCACCATCTCATGCTGCAAAGAATACCTCTGTGTCATTAGCTGCTATGGGCATAAAAGGAGAGATACTCATGGAGTGGCCCCCATCCTCCCCTGACCTCAACCCTACTGAAAACCTTTGGAGCATCCTCAGGCTAAAGATCTATGAGGGTGGGAGGCAGTTCACATCAAAACTGCAGTTCTGGGAGGCTATTCTGACATCTTACAAAGAAATTCAAGCAGAAACTCTCCAAAAACTCACAAGTTCAATGGATGCAAGAACTGTGAAGGTGATATCAAAGAAGGGCTCCTATGTTAACATGTAACTTGGCCTGTTAAGATGTTTTTGATTGAAAAAGCTTTTGATTTCAGTAAATATGACCTCCTAATGCTGCAAATTCAACAAATGACCATTTTCAGTTCTTTACAACCTATGAAATGTTTTAAAACTCTGTTGTGCATAATAATGTGGAACAGTGTATTTTAAGATCTTTATTTTTTTTTTATAAATAATGGTTATCAATATGAAGTTTGTTCAAAAACATTTAAATCATGTTCTAACGGCTGATGACTTGAAAAATATTCTGTCATTTGCATAAATATTTAGGAAAATAAGAGAAAAATGGTATTTGCATAATAATGTGGAAAGCGGGTACAGGTTTTGGAGCAACATATGCATCCATCTAGGTGATGTCTTTTTCATGGGCATCCCTGTTTTTTTATTCCAACTAGGCAATGCCAAGCAAAGCCCCATTCTGCATGAGTTACAGCAGCATGGCTTCACAAAAAAAGAGCAGTACTGACCTATCTCCCATTGAAAATGTGTGATGCATTATGAAGTGCAACATACAACATCATAATCTCTGGACTGTTGAGCAATTTCAGATATACATCAAGAAAGAATGGAAAAGAATGCTAGTTTCAGTATTTCAACAATTAGGGTCAGTGGCGTGCACAGACTTTTCAAGGGCAGGGACGAAAAGAAAAAAAAGGGCACATACAGCGGGTTCTCACCACTGAAGGGGGCACTAAGTTGTGCGTGTTTTCGAGGGCACTTTAGACATGTTTATATATTATA